>NC_053022.1:223630722-223719709 GCF_003073215.2 Triticum urartu
AAGCACACAATAAGTACTCACCTAATGCACAGGTAAAACTCGAACAAGAGAACGAACCAGAAAGTTCAACTTAAGAACTCCGGTTGCAAAGAAAGAAAGAACCGAACAGACGACGGAAAAACAAACGGCGGAAGAAAACAACTCGGTTCTAGCAAGTTGAAACTAGGTCAAATTTTACTGTAGCAAAGGCTTGTTCAAGTTAATTAGACGGAACGGCGGTTTCGAGACGAAACTCCAGGCGCTTGAATCACCTGATTCCGATAAACGAGCGGGAAGAAAGACTAGAACGAAGATCAGATCTGAGATCACGATCGTGGAATAAATCCGACAAAAAGAAAGAGATGAACGGTTAAACGAACGGGCGTCGTTAACCGGGAATAATAGGTGATCACGTTCGTTGAGACGAACGGTCCGAAAGAAGAACGAAAATCGATCTAGGGTTTTCGGAAAAGAAACCAAAAAGGAAATCGGAAAGAAAACGGAAAAGAATCGGAACGGTTTTCAAAAAAAAACCGAACCGAGGCGAGGAAAAAGAGAGAGGCGCGGTGCGGGGCTACCTCCGGCGAGGCTCCGGCGAGGGGCTCCGGCGGCGGTGGGGTACAAAGGCGGCGGCGGCTAGGCGGCGGCGGGGCTGCGGCTTGGGCGCGGGTGGCGGCGCGGCTAGAGGCGGCGGCAGCTTGGGGAGGAGAGGGGGGGTGTTGGTATTTATATAGGATGGGGGGTCTCTTGCTTGGGGAAGGGGCAAGGGGAGGCGGCGGCGGCTTGGAGTCCCGCTGGGACTCGGCCTGGCGGCGGGGCTGGCGGCTGGCGCGCGCGGCTGGGCCGGCCTTGGCCCAGGCGGCTGGGCCTGCGTCCCTTTTTTTTAAATCGGTTACGCGCGCAGAAAAACAAAAGAAAGAAAATCTAAACGAACTCCAAAAAAAAATCTAAAGTAAATTTTCCCCGACTCCTAAAAATGAGTCGAACAAAATGAACTTTTCTCCGGGCCTAAAATGCAATTTTTGAAAATGCGCATTTTTCCCTATACAAATAAGAAGCAAACAAAACTCCGGCAAAACCAAAATTTGATTTATTCATTAGATCTTCATTTTTCCTAACTTTGGGAAAGTCATATTATTCCCTCTCTCATTTTTTTTGATATTGGAAAAATAATTGAAGATGAAATAAATAAATCAAATGATCCTCTTTTTTCCAAAATTTGAGAGAACTCAAATCTGAAAATAACGAAATCTCCAACTCTCTCCGTGGGTCCTTGAGTTGCGTGAAATTTCTAGGATCAACCAAAATGCATGAAAATATGCTATGCATGATGATCTAGTGTATAACATTCCAAATTGCAAATTTGGGATGTTACAAACCTACCCCCCTTAAGATGAATCTCACCCTCGAGATTCGGGTTGGCTAGAAAATAGGTGAGGGTGGTCCTTGAGCAAATCTTCTTCTCTTTCCCAGGTGGCTTCATCCTCTGAGTGGTGGTTCCACTGAACTTTGCAAAACTTGATAACCTTGCTGCGGGTAACTCTGCTGGCATAATCGAGAATCTTGACTGGCTTCTCCTCATACGTTAAGTCATCATTCAACTGAATCGCTTCGAGTGGCATGGTATCTCTTAGCGGTACCTCTGCCATCTCGGCTTGGCATTTCTTCAGCTGAGAAACATGGAATACATCATGAACTCCTGACAGCTCCTCTGGTAATTCCAACTTATAAGCGACTTCTCCCATACGTTGCAAGATCTTGTACGGTCCAACGAAGCGCGGTGCTAATTTTCCCTTAACTCCAAAGCGCTTAACTCCTCGAAGTGGGGATACTCGAAGGTAAGCTCTGTCTCCAGTTTCGTAAACTGTCTCCTTGCATTTAGAATCCGCGTAGCTCTTCTGCCTGGACTGGGCTACCTTGAGCCTATCGCGAATCAACTTAACTTTCCATTCAGACTCCTTAATCAAATCTGGTCCAAAGAATTGACGGTCTCCAACTTCGTCCCATGACAACGGTGTCCTGCACCTCCTTCCGTATAAAGCTTCGAAAGGTGCCATCTTCAAACTGGTTTGGTAACTGTTGTTATAAGAAAACTCTGCATACGGCAAGTTATCGTCCCAGCTAGATCCATAATCTAGTGCACAAGCTCTCAGCATATCTTCCAAAATCTGATTGACTCTCTCGGTCTGTCCATCTGTCTGTGGATGAAAAGCTATGCTGAACTCTAGTCTGGTTCCTAAAGTTTCATGCAACTGATTCCAAAACTTTGAGGTAAATTGGGTTCCTCTATCTGATACGATACTCCTCGGAACTCCATGCAAACAAATGATCCTAGTCATGTATATCTTTGCCAACTTAGCACTGGTGTAAGTGGTCTTAACTGGAATGAAATGTGCTACCTTTGTCAAACGATCAACTACTACCCATATCGAGTCATAGCCTGCTTTCGTCCTGGGTAGTCCTGTGATAAAATCCATGCCTATCTTATCCCACTTCCATTCGGGTATCGGCAATGGTTGTAACAATCCTGCTGGCTTCTGATGCTCTGCCTTTACTCTCTGACATACGTCACAAACTGCTACATATGCTGCAATATCCTTCTTCATTCCGGTCCACCAGAATGTTTCCTTCAAATCCAAATACATCTTGGTATTCCCTGGGTGAATTGAATACGGTGAACCATGTGCCTCTTGCAAAATCAACTTCCTGATCTCCGGGTCAATTGGCACATAAACACGGTCCTCAAACCATAGGGTATCGTGCTCATCCTCACGAAATCCCTTTGCTTTTCCTTCGCTCAATTTCTCTTTTATAGCAGCAATCTCCTTGTCAGATTTCTGAGCTTCTCTGATTTTATCCATCAATGTTGACTGAATCTCCAATGCTGCTACATAGCCTCTCGGAACTATTTCCAAACATAGCTCACGAAGGTTTTCTGCTAACTCCTTGGGTATTTTCCCCGTCATTAGAGTATTGACATGGCTCTTACGGCTCAATGCGTCAGCTACTACATTAGCTTTTCCGGGATGGTAATGCAATCTCATGTCATAGTCCTTGATGAGCTCCAACCATCTCCTTTGTCGGAGGTTCAACTCCTTCTGCGTGAGAATGTACTTCAAACTCTTGTGATCCGTGTACACCTCACAATGATTTCTAATGAGGAAATGTCTCCACGTCTTCATTGCATGCACTACGGCTGCTAACTCCAAATCATGCGTGGCATAATTCAACTCATGAGGCTTCAGTTGTCGTGAAGCATACGAAACAACTCTTCCTTCCTGCATAAGCACCGCTCCAAGTCCTCGACGTGAAGCGTCGCAATACACCTCATAATCCTTGGTCTGATCTGGCAAAATCAATACTGGTGAGGTAACCAAGCGTTTCTTCAATTCCTGGAAACTAGCCTCACACTCCTCAGTCCATTTGAACTTATCCTTCTTCAACAATTCAGTCATAGGCTTTGCAATCTTTGAAAAGTTCTCAATGAATCTCCGGTAGTATCCTGCGAGTCCAAGAAAACTCCGGATCTCTCCAACTGTTGCTGGTGATTCCCATTCGGTTACGGTCTCAACCTTAGTGGGGTCAACTGCTATACCTTCTCCGGATATAACGTGTCCGAGGAATCCAACTTCCTTCAACCAAAACTCACATTTGCTGAATTTGGCGTATAACTGATGTTCCCTTAGTTTCTCCAAAACCAAACGCAAATGTTCCTTATGCTCCTCTTCATTCTTTGAATAAATCAGGATGTCATCAATGAACACTACGACGAACTTATCCAAAAACTCCATAAACACTTTGTTCATCAGGTTCATAAAATAGGCAGGTGCGTTAGTCAATCCAAATGACATAACGGTATACTCATACAGTCCATATCTTGTGGTGAATGCTGTCTTAGGTATGTCCTGCTCTCGAATCTTCAATTGATGGTACCCTGATCGCAAATCGATCTTGGAAAACACTTTAGCTCCTTGCAAACGATCAAACAGATCATTAATCATTGGCAGTGGGTACTTATTCTTGATGGTTACTTCATTCAATCCTCGATAATCAACAACCATCCTTAATGATCCATCCTTCTTTTCCACTAGGAGTACGGGTGATCCCCAAGGCGAAGAACTTGGGCGAATGTAACCTTTATCCAATAACTCCTTAATCTGATTCTTAATTTCCACCAAATCCTTTGCTAGCATCCCGTACGGTCGCTTCGATATTGGGCCTGTACCTGGCAATAACTCAATCAAAAACTCAATGTCTCTATCCGGTGGCATGCCTGGTAATTCCTCAGGAAATACATCAGGAAAATCCTTTACCACTGGTACTTCTTCTTGCACAACTCCTATTAGGCAGTTTACTTGTGTCCTGTTTGGCACATGCCGGGATACATACTTGATCCTTCTTCCTTCTGGTGTGGTAAGCAAAATTGACTTACTAGCGCATTCAATGTTTCCTTCATACTTTGATAACCAATCCATGCCTAACATCACATCCAATCCTTGAGATTCCAATACTATTAGGTCTGAGGGAAACACATAGTTACCAATCCTTAATGGTAACCGATCACACCATCGTCTAGCCATAAACTCCGCTCCTGGTGAGCTTACTAACATGGGTGACCTAAGGGCTTGGGTTGGCAGGTTATATTTATCCACAAATCCCCTTGATATGTATGAATGCGATGCACCAGTATCAAAAAGAACGAGTGCGGTAAATGACTTAACCAGAAACTTACCGATTACTGCATCAGGCTGATCTTCAACCTCCTCCACATTAATGTGGTTCACCTGTCCCCTATTGAAAGGGTTCGGCTTTTTCCCAGAGCTTCCATTGCCATTTCCATACTGTCCTTCAGGACATTCATTGGCATAATGTCCGGTCTTGGAACACTTGAAACAGGTGACTTGACTCAGGTCTCTCTTGGTTGGGGTCGATGGGGTGGTCCGGTTCTGGCCGTTGCTTCCTCCATTCCCATTACCATTCTTGTGGCCATTATGGTTGTGCGAGCTACCTCCTCCATGGGTATGCTGAAACTGAAATCCCGGTTTAGGGGCAAAACGGGGCTTCTGCTGGGCTCCAAAGTTATACTTCCCCTGTCCATACTTCCTCTTACGGTTCTCAATCTACTGTTGCTTTCCTTCAATCATGATGGCACGATCTACCAACTCCTGGTAGTTGTTGAAACTCGCTACCATCAACTGCATGCTTAGTTCATCATTCAGTCCTTCCAGAAACTTCTCCTGCTTAGCTGCATCCGTAGCAACGTCATCTGGGGCATAACGTGCTAACTTGATGAAATCGTCAACGTACTGGCCAACTGTCCTTCCTCCTTGGCATAAGTTGCGAAACTCACGCTTCTTCATGGCCATAGCTCCTGCTGAAACATGGGCAGTGCGAAAAGCTTGCTGAAACTGATCCCATGTGACAGTGTCAACTGGGTAAGTGGTTGTGAAATTCTCCCACCATGCTGCCGCGGGTCCGTCAAGCTGGTGAGCGGCAAACTTCACTTTCTCACCATCTGTGCATCCTGCAGTGGTCAACTCCCTTCCTATCTTGCGGAGCCAATCGTTTGCTACTATTGGCTCTGTGCTACTGGAAAACACCGGCGGATTCAGCCTAAGGAAACGGGCTAAGTGGTCAACAGGTGGTGGTGGTGGTGGTGGTGGGTTGTTGTTGTTCTGTTGGTTCTGGACTAACATCTGCATCAATTGGTTCTGCTGCTGGATCAACTGAGTGAGCTCCGTTGGGAATCCATTGTCACGTCTCGGAGGCATCTGAGGGTTTAGAAAAGACGAGAATTAAGAATAGAGTGAGGTCTAAAGGGAAAACACTACCCCAATGCACATGAGCAAATACACACAAAATCACTTCATTCAATCAAACAAGGGCTTACGATCGGTCTAACTATCGCAAAAGTGCTCGACTATAATGTTTATAGGGGGGGGAATGCTACTACTATCTGGTGGTCATCTAGAAATTTGAACCGGTGGAAGACTCCGTGATATCTGCTCCAGCTTCGTCTTCAAAGTCGGGTTCACTTGGATCCGAATCGGTGTCGTCGATGATGATGTAGTTGTCCGGACATGCGACGTACTCGTCCTCCTCCTTGGATGCAAACTTCCTCTTGAGTTCTTCAATCTCCTGCTTAAGATCGCCATTGTGTCTTGCTAGAGCTACGATTTCGTCCATGTAGTCCTTGTGTGTAGACTTCAGTTCTCCTTCTAGCTCGATGATCCTTGCCTTCGCATTCTTCAACTCTATCATATCATTGCACATCTGGTTCTCGTGGCGTCGAATGTGCTGGTTTAACTCCTGAATGAAATCTGCAATGGATCTATCCTTCTTGGTGCTGACTAACTCCCATTGTTCGTCTTGGCGTCCGCAAATCTGGTAGATAGTGTCCTTGAGGTCTTCTTGATAAACTTCTCCAATGCGTCCCATGGTGATATGAGCTGCCATGCTCCTTCCCAGACTCCAGGTTGGTGCATTGAAAACACTATCTATAGGCTTCGTGATTGGTGCGAATGTCCTTCCCGGAATGTGAGCTTGAATCTTCCAGCGCTCCTCTTCAGGCAGAGTGGCGTTAAAGGTTCCCGTGAAGCTTGGTAATCCAATGTTCAGGTACTTGGTGACTTCCTTCAGGTGAAATCCAAATGGTGTGCCTTCATCCGGTTGAGCGTACTTAATCTTCGCGTTCGTCATCTTAAAGGAGTAGAAAAGATGAGGAGTTAGAAAATGAGAAGAGAATGGTGATCTATGGCTTTAACTTAGTGGTCATGTCCTACAGTCAGCGTGTGCTCTGATACCATCCTGTGGCGACCCGACCCGAATGGATCAAGTCTACTGTGCTCCGGTGTCATCCCTGGATCAGTAATGCTGACACCACACAGTACATCGAAGGATTTATAGCAGAGTGGCAATCACACACTTATTACATCGTTGTCTCAAAGAGAACTTATTACAATAAATATGGCTTAAGGCCATCTAATAACGATAACAGCGGAAGACTCGGAAGATAAATGGGTCCATCAACTCCAACGGCATCACTGAGTATAGAACCACGACCTAAAAGCACCTTACTCGTCGTCTGAAAAGTCTGCAACATGAGAAGTTGCAGCCCGAAAACGGGTCAGCACATGGAATATGCTGGCAATGTAACACATAGAGAGTAATGGAATGAAACAGCTATACTACATGCATATATGGCTGGTGGAAAGCTCTATGGTTACAGTTTTGCGTAAAGCCAGTTTTTCCCTACTGCAAAGGAATAAATTTATTTAACTATCATGGTAGTTGTTAAACATCGAGAATGGTTGACAGCATTCCGATCCCAATTAAGTGAATAATTAAAACCCAACAACATTAATTAGAAGTAACGTGATGAGATTCACATGATATTCAAGTACTAGATACTCAAGTTGTCCATAACCGGGGACACGGCTAATCATGATTAGTTTGTACACTCTGCAGAGGTTTGCGCACTTTTCCCCACAAGACTCGATCGCCTCCGTTTGGTTTCTCGCACTACATGGTGTTTGAGAAGACGGATGACCGAGACACAGTCTTTCAGAAGCGCTAGCACCTTACATGTGGGTAGACCGTACACCTATCCCCTACATCTGCTAGTCTACCCGTAAGAGTTCGCACGACTTAATCAACTATGCCAGAGCCCATAATGGCTTGTGGCTGCACACGGAAGTTACTAGCATGAATGATCTTATGATCCCTTTGAGCCTGGGTGGCGGTCCAAAAAAAACAGGCAAGTCCTGATAGACATCAGGTGCCTCAATCCACCCAGATGTGTGTTTAAGTTGCCACCTTAGATAAACCATTAAAATTAATAAACTCACATCTGTCATGGATATCACTCACCCAATCCACGTCTACTAGCATAGCATGGCATAATAAGCAAACGTAGAAGTAACTCCCAAAGGTTTCATAATAATACAGGTAATAGGTACTACCTCATCTACTTCCCATCCCACAATTTAATTAGATCCTAATCATGCAATGTGAGAGGATTGATCTAATGCAATAAAACATGGGTTGTAGAAAAAGGTATGATCAAAGTGTTACTTGCCTTGCTGATGATCCGCGAGACCTAGGGTTTCGAAGTAACAAGCGGCGCAATCCGGGTGATCTATCGCAGACAAACAACAAGCACACAATAAGTACTCATCTAATGCACAGGTAAAACTCGAACAAGAGAACGAACCAGAAAGTTCAACTTAAGAACTCCGGTTGCAAAGAAAGAAAGAACCGAACAGACGACGGAAAAACAAACGGCGAAGAAAACAACTCGGTTCTAGCAAGTTGAAACTAGGTCAAATTTTACTGTAGCAAAGGCTTGTTCAAGTTGATTAGACGGAACGGCGGTTTCGAGACGAAACTCCAGGCGCTTGAATCACCTGATTCCGATAAACGAGCGGGAAGAAAGACTAGAACGAAGATCGGATCTGAGATCACGATTGCGGAATAAATCCGACGAAAAGAAAGAGACGAACGGTTAAACGAACGGGCGTCGTTAACCGGGAATAATCGGTGATCACGTTCGTTGAGACGAACGGTCCGAAAGAAGAACGAAAACCGATCTAGGGTTTTCGGAAAAGAAACCGAAAAGAAAACCGGAAAGAAAACGGAAAAGAATCAGAACGGTTTTCAAAAGAAACCGAACTGAGGCGAGGAAAAACAGAGAGGCGCGGCGCAGGGCTACCTCCAGCAAGGCTCCGGCGAGGGGCTCCGGCGGCGGCGGGGTACAAGGGCGGCGGCGGCTAGGCGGCGGCGGCGCTAGGGCGGCGGCGGCTAGGCGGCGGGGGGGCTGCGGCTTGGGCGCGGGTGGCGGCGCGGCTAGTGGCGGCGGCGGCTTGGGGAGGAGAGGGGGGGTGTTGGTATTTATATAGGATAGGGGGGTCTCTTGCTTGGGGAAGGGGCAAGGGGAGGCGGCGGCGGCTTGGAGTCCCGCTGGGACTCGGCCTGGCGGCGGGGCTGGCGGCTGGCGCGCGCGGCTAGGCCGGCCTTGGCCCAGGCGGCTGGGCCTGCGTCCCTTTTTTTTAAAATCGGTTACGCGCGCAGAAAAACAAAAGAAAGAAAATCTAAACGAACTCCAAAAAAAATCTAAAGTAAATTTTCCCCGACTCCTAAAAATGAGTCGAACAAAATGAACTTTTCTCCGGGCCTAAAATGCAATTTTTGAAAACGCGCATTTTTCCCTATCCAAATAAGAAGCAAACAAAAGTCCGGCAAAACCAAAATTTGATTTATTCATTAGATCTTCATTTTTCCTAACTTTGGGAAAGTCATATTATTCCCTCTCTCATTTTTTTTGATATTGGAAAAATAATTGAAGATGTAATAAATAAATCAAATGATCCTCTTTTTCCAAAATTTGAGAGAACTCAAATATGAAAATAACGAAATCTCCAACTCTCTCCGTGGGTCCTTGAGTTGCGTGAAATTTCTAGGATCAACCAAAATGCATGAAAATATGCTATGCATGATGATCTAGTGTATAACATTCCAAATTGCAAATTTGGGATGTTACAGCAGCAACACATACACATGCAACAACACGCACGCACGCGCGCACACACGCAACAACTCGAACGCGCACGTGCACACACACACACACGTAGCAACACACATGCACGCGCGCACACACGCAGCAACACACACGCACGCAACACACACACATACACACACACACGCAGGCAGCACATAGGCACGCAACAGCACACACACACGCACACGTACACACGCAGTAGCAAACACAGACGCAGCGACACACATGCACACACACATGCAGCAGCACACATGTGCGCGTGCACCCACACTCGCAACATCACACACGCGCGCACACACATACCGCATGAGGGGCAAAATCGTCTTTTCAGGTGTCATTTAGGCTCAAAATGGACGGAAGTGTCGTATAGGGAATAAAATTTAGGACTAGTGTCAAATAGGGAAGAAAAACTTTTCCAGGGTCAAATGAGGAACCAGATTTTAAGATAGTGTCAAATAAGGAATTTTTTCTTGATTCTTTGAAACTTCGAACTCTCCTTAGCATTTGACGAAGTCATTTTATCTTCTCTCATGAAACTCATTGAGTTGCATATAGTTTCTAAATTTGAAATATTTTCAGATGGAATTCAAAATCTTTTCAAAACCATTTTCATTTTATTAAATGGAAGAAGTCATATCATCTTCACTCTAGGGTTTTGTGACGAAATGAATTTGAATTCACTAAGAACAAAAATGCAAGGTGAAAGTTTGGGGAAAGTCATTTCATTCCCTCTCATTTAATTTTCAAAAAGTTTCAAATTTCACTCAATTTCACACAAGCAACCACACCACAATCAAACAAACAATCAAAACTATTTATTTAATATAACATTCCAAAATATAGAATTTTGGGATGTTACATTTCAGGCTCACTAGGAGCTTGTGACGTCCTATCATTTTTCTTTTTCTTTCTAGAAGAACTAGGTGCACTAGTGTTAGATCTTTGTGAATCTTGTTCAATTCTTTTCGGGTTCTTGAGTCATTTTACCTCCTCTAGTTGCAACTCTAACAACAAAGTCATGCATATTATTATTCATTTCATCAAGCAATTCTCTTTGAGATTTAGCAACTTGTTCTAACTGAGTTTGAACCATAGAAGCATGCTTTCCAACACCTCTAACATCATTTGATATTCTAAATAACAAGTCACTCAAGCGAGCAATCATATCAGAATTGTATTTCAACTGTTTCATAACATTTGCATTGAAGTGATCTTGTTTTCTAATATAGTTTTCAAACTCATAAAGGCATTGGCTAGGATGCATATTGTGAGGATTGTCATTATCATTGAACTTCATTAGAGAATTCACCTCTACCACCTTAGGCAGTGGTGGTGTATTAAGCCCATGTATTTCTTCAATAGGAGGTAAATTTTTAACATCCGCAGTTTTAATACCTTTTTTCCTTCATAGATTTCTTTTCCTCTTGCATATCTTTTGGACTGAGATATAATGTACCCCTCTTCTTTGGAGTGGCTTTAGGCGGTGGTTCAGGAAGAGTCAAATCATCATAATTTTATAATACGTTATTCAATAATTCTTCAGCTTGTCCAACAGTTCATTCCCTGAAAACACAACCAGCACAACTGTCTAGGAAGTCCATAGAAGCAACGGTTAGTGCATTATAGAAGATATCAAGTATTTCATTTTTCTTAAGAGGATGACCAGGCAAAGCATTAAGTAATTGGCAAAGCCTCCCCAAGCTTGTGGGAGACTCTCTTCTCCAATTTGCACAAAGTTAAATATTTCCTGCAAGGCAGCTTGTTTCTTATGAGCAGGAAAATATTTTTCAGAGAAGTAATAAATCATATCCTAGGGACTACGCACACAACCAGGAACAAGAGTATTGTACCAAGCTTTAGCGAGTTTGAGAAAGGAAATCATTTGAGAATAAAGTAATAGCGAGTTTTCTCATCATGAGTAAAAAGGGTGGCTATGTCATTCAACTTAGTAAAATGTGCCACAACAGTTTCAGTTTCATAACCATAGAAAGGATCAGATTCAACCAAAGTAATTAACTCTAGGTCGACAGAGAATTCATAATCCTTATCATCAATAAAGATAGGTGAAGTAGCAAACTTAGGATCATATTTCATTCTAACTTTCAGAGATTTTTATTTATACTTGCATAATAATTTCTCTAGATCATCTCTATCTCTGCAAGCAAGAATATCCCTAGTTGTCACCTCACTCATAACATGACCTTCCGGTACCTTAGGCAATTCATATCCAGGAGGGCTAGTTCTAACAGGTGTTTCAGGAGTTTTAGTTTCAAGCTCATCATCAGATTCAAGAACATCATGTTCTATTACTCTAGCAATTTGTGCATCAAGAAAGTCACAAAGTGGCACATCATCATCATCAAGCAAGGTACGAGCATCATCATAAGCATTATTCATAGCAGAAGTAGCATCATCAATAACTTGTGACATATCAGAATTAATAGCATGTGGTGTTGTTGCAAGTTTATTTATAACAAAAGGTGAATCTAAAGCAGAACTGGATGGCAGTTCCTTACCTCCCCTCGTCTTTGAGGGAAATATCTTGGTCTTAGCATCCTTAAGATTCTTCATAGTGAGAATATGATAATAATCCCAAGTGACTCAACAAATATAGCTATGCTCCCCGGCAATGCCGCCAGAAAAGGTCTTGATAACCCATAAGTATAGGGGATTGCAATAGTTTTCGAGGGTAGAGTATTCAACCCAAATTTATAGATTCGACACAAGGGGAGCCAAAGAATATTTGAACGTATTAGCAGCTGAGTTGTCAATTCAAACACACCTGGAGATTAATTATCTATAGCAAAGTGATCAGTAGCAATGTAGTATGATAGTTTTGATAATAGTAGCAGCAGTAACGGTAATGGTAATAGTGATAGCAGTAATTTTGTAGCAAGTGTAACAGTGATGAGAGCAGTAGTAACTTAGCAAAAACAATATAGGATAAATTCGTAGGCATTGGATCATTGACTTGTTGGATGATATTCATCATGAGACAGTTATAACCTAGGGCGATACGACACTAGATCTAGTTCTTCAATATAATGTAGGCATGTATTCCGTAAATAGTCATACGTGCTTATGGGAAGAACTTGCATGACATCTTTTGTCCTACCCTCCCGTGGCAGCGGGATCCATATTGGAAACTAAGGTATATTAAGGCCCACTTTTAATAGTGAACCGGAACAAAGCATTAACACACGGGGAATACATGAACTCCTCAAACTATGGTCATCACCGGGAGTGGTCCCGGCTATTGTCACTCCGGGGTTGCCGGACAAAACACGTAGTAGGTGACTATAACTTGCAAGATCAGATCTAGAACATGGATATAATGGTGATAACATAAACGGTTCAGATCTGAAATCATGGCACCCGCACCCAAAGTGACAAGCATTAAGCATGGCAAAGTCATAGCAACATCAATCTAAGAACATAGTGGATACTATGGATCAAGCCCTAACAAAACTAACTCGATTACATGATGAATCTCTGTCACACCTAGATTTTCATGCCACAACACTTAAGCTAATAAATCATGATAAAATGTGGTTTGACAAAAACTTTGAGTGTTTAGGTCTTTCATTGATTTGATTTTTGTGTGTTGGTTGCAAGTGCTCTAAAAATCAAATAAATCCTCCAACTCTTATACTCCTTATCCTTGATCCAAAACCTTGCCCAATGATCATGCCATGTGTGTAGGACATAAAAATAATTTCTTGCAAAAATATTTTGGCCAAAACGTATTTTCTAAATTAGGTTTTCCAAAACCCCCTGAATTGAGACTTGAACTACAAGAACTTAATTAACGGTGTGAAAAATCTTTCAAAAATTATATTTGTCTCCTATTAGATATAGGACACCCAGAAACCACAAAAATATAATTTGAAAAGTTATTTTCCGATTTTATTTAAAAGCTTTTTCTTCAGGCCAGAAATGGTTTTTAATAGGTTAAAATTATTTTAAAGCTTCAAAAATATTTGATAAAAATCAGGGAAACTTAGTGAACATATATTTTCCATATATAAGAGTTTCAACACATGGTCATGTTCAAAATATTGGGCAAAGCCCTCCAAAACCATTTCTGTCCATTTCAAGTATTTGAAATATTTCTACAAGAAATATTTTCAAATAAATCCAGGAAAATTCTAGCAAGTTACAAATGCATAATAGGATGACCTTGCAGAGTTTCAGCTCAATCCAAATTGTTTTGGACCAAAAGGTGCCACAAAACCCTCTCTGTCCAGATTCAAGCTTGAACAACTTTACATTGCCAACTTTTTCCAATTGGCCCGAAACCTTGTGGTCATTCTCACAACCCCAAATGATGACACTACACCAAGTGGTGCATCAAGGGGAATGGTTTTGCATGACTAGATCTTGGAAAACCCATTTTTGTTGATTTCTAGGGTTTATAAAAGCTGCATTGGCAACTTTGCCCAAATGAGCTCAAATTTGGTGGAAAACGTTATTTCTATGTGCCATTCCATCCTGTTAAGTCTCATGTCACGTGTAATTCATTTTCTAGCTCAAACCACAATCAAACACGTTCGACAGAATTTAAAATTCCAAGTTTCAGCCCCTTGCACTAATCTCCTTGAGCCACAATCTTTACCACAACATGTCGTAGAACCCCTCTACCACTGGAAAGAGTTTCGTGGCCTCAGCTCAATTATATGGGGGTGATAACCCCATTTTCCATCTCTGGACATCCTCATTACCACTCTCTCTCAACCCCTCTCTCCTCTAGTGGATCCCCAGGGCATCCTATGCCATTTCCACATTGCTTACTCCCCATGCAGTCCCTAGACACAAGTGGACGCGCGGATGCCGGCCAAAAATGCGCTCTGGAGCGCTTGGCAGGGCGTTCGACCATTGACGCCACGTCCCTCGACCACCTCGAGCCTCCCCCTTGCGCCAGTCGAGGTGCCTCGATGTCCGCAACACGCCACCGTGCTGGTCCCCTCCTTTCCCTCTCTGTCCTGCCCATGCCGCGCGTGCCCAAAGCCGCCTGAGACCGCCAATGCTCGTGCGACCTCATGGCTCCACCCGAAGCTCTCCCCGCTCCCTCTCTCTCTTCCTAGCGCCATACTCCACCCCCATGAGCACCAAAGACAACCCCTAGCTCTCTCCCCTTGCCGCCCGAACCATTGCCACGGCCACCCATGTGCCGCGTCCACGATGAGCCATGGGTCGGCTACTTAAGGCCACCCCGAGCCCCCTCTCTACTCCTTTGGCTCTCTCTCCCTCCCGTGCACCCCCTGGACCAACCCACTCCCCTCCCCGTGCCCTCCAACCCCCTCCATGGTCGGAGCCATGCCGTCGGCCTCCGCCAAAATTCGCATCCACCACTCCTCCTCCTCCCTTCTAGGCTTCACCAGAGCATCTCCAGCATCACCGCGGGAACCTCCCATGCTTCTCCCTCCCCTCCCCGTGGTCGTGGCGTCGAGTTCCACCGTCACCGTCAGCCTCGTCCGCCGCAGCCGACACCCTGCTCAACCCGGTGCCCTGGCCGACCGTGCCACCAACTGTTGGACGCAACCGGGTCCCCTGAGCACACCGGTGGTCAGCTCACCGGAAACGGTGGCTTGTTGTACCAGCAAGCATCTGTCGACACCGCCCCAGCCCCTGCTCTGTTCAAGTGGGAGGTTGGGGATGAACCCGACATATTGGCCCCCCGTGTCGGCGACCCTGAGTGCCGGGCCCATAGGTTAAGTGGACACGACTTCTTCGGGAGCCGTCTCCCCGAGGCCAAGGCGTATTCTGGGGGGGCTTCGACGCCATCGCTGCCGCCAGTGTGGCTGTGCAGCTGGGCCAGGCCTAGTGCACTGCCCCGCTAAGTCTCACCCAGTGCAAGCGGTTGCCGCCCAGATCCAGCCCGTTTGGGTATAAAGCTTTCCCTTTTTATTTCCTATGCAATTTGTAAAATCCATAAATAATTCAAATAAACTCCAAACTTGATGATTCAAATTTCTAGTAGTTTCTCAATTCATGCCCTATCTCATGGTGCTAGTTGCACATTTTTCCAGAAATATTTATTTCACAAATGATTATCAAAATAGCATTTTTCCATTTTTGTCATAAACTTTAGAAAATCACAGAGGGCTCAAATTTGATACAAATGCCATGATTCAAATTCCTAGATGCTTCTAAGTTCATAACTTAGTTTGTGGACATTTTTCTTAATACTTTTTGTGCCACACAAAATAATGAGCCATTTCTTCATATTTGTCAACTTTGCAAATTCATAGGAAAGTCATTTGAACTCCAAATTAAGTGGAACCAACTCCTAGGAGATTCTAAAATCATCCTTTGTTAAATGGGTTCCATTGCTCATTTTTCAAAAATATATTTCTGTACACTTCTTGCTAATCCACAAATCCCTCGATTCCATCAGATTGAAATGTTCAGAGATATCCATTGATCAAACCCCAATGAAACCACTTTGGTCATTCCTCATATGACCAAGGGTATCCTAGAAAAGTCCAACTCACATTTTTAGAGCATTTTTATTTCCTGCCTTGTTGTGTTGCTTCCTATGATTGTTTCCGACGTTAGTTGACGAAGTAGACAAAATACTCTGAGATGGACCAGAAGATTTGAAGACTCTGATGAACCAGGCAAGCAGCCCTTCGACCATGTTGAACCCTTTTATATCATGAGAACATTTTCACTATTTAATCGAGTGCATGATGGTTCTTGAATGGCAACCATGCTGGGCTTGCCTCTGTTGCATACCCGTTGATACTTGCGTTGTTCATGACTCTATCCTTGTTTAGAGTTGTGCTGATGGATTGTAGAAATATGCTATAGTAGGCTATGCAAAATGTGTCAAGGTTATGCATGGAAAGAAACAAGTGTGGATGACATACTTGCATATAGCCCAGTGGGTGCCACTAATGCCCTTGGGAGATGATGATGAATTAGGTCACTACTTGGTGGGGAGGTAGTGTACCGAGGCTTCATGAAAGTGTTGTTTACAGAGACAAATTAAATTTAAGATTGTCTACCGTCCTAACCAAACATGTACAACCACACTACCCCTTATGGGACGTGGTATTATTGATTACCTAGTTCGTGCTAGCATGGATGCCCGCATTACTAGTGACAGGAGTGACATTGTCACTCTCTGCACGGGGTCATGCTTGGATAGGCGGACATGACTGTTTTCACAGGGCACCGGACACACCGTTGGTACCCCCGTGCATGCGAGATGTGATGAGTATGGGAGCGTGGGTCCACCAAATTAAATTGTGAAAATGTTTGGCACAGGAGCTGTTACCAATTGAGTGGACTCTATGTTGGTCACGACTAGGGAAAGGTAGTGATCGGGTGCTTACCCCGGGTACTTAAGGTACCGCGGGTCGTGGATGACACGGAAGCTTCCTGGATCTTGTGGGTAAAGTGTGCAACCTCTATAGAGTGTCAAACTATTCGAATAGCCATGTCCACGGTCAAGGACAGTTGGGTGGTGCTGCTTAGACTATGTCCATAAGTTTCTGGAAAACAACACGGTTTGGTAAATCTGTCGACGTGATTCGTGAGGAAGTCACGGAGAGCTCGAGCTTGAGTTGTTCATAACTCTTTCTCAATGTTGATTTCTGTAACCTCCTGATACTTGTTGCAGACACATTCATGTCCTTGATAAATGATGATCATACTTACATGAGAAAAACTAGCTTTCCGCAAAAATGCCAAATCAGCAGTAGAGCCTTGCATAATTATTCTGTTAGCACTCTTGGGTTGCTTGCGATTACATTCAAAGTACTCATTCGCTTGCCACTGGTTATTTTATTGGCCAGGCATGAAAGAAAATGATATGATGAAGAATACTTCGGTGAAGAACATGCGAGCTAGGACGCTTCGCAGTCAGAATGCCTGTAGGGTCAAGGCAGATGGCATGGGTCCAAGTTATCGACGAAGATTTCCGCTGCGAAGTTATACTCAAGACTTGACCATAATGGTCATAATTTATGTAAGATGGTATGTATGGATGTAAGACTCCTGTTATATAGCTTCTGTGTGTTCGGTGAGCATTGATCTCTGGGATCACCACACACCTGCATTCGGTGATCACGACTTATGAGTCGGGGTCCCCACAATCTCATCCAACTCCTCACTGACTAGCGAGCCTACGAAGAAATTACTCACCCCTAGTGGGGAGCATCATGGAATTGGCGATGGATAAGGGTTGGTGATGATGAAGAACGAAGATCCCCCTCTCCGGAGCCCCAAACGGACTCCAGGTCTGGCCTCCCGATGAAGAACAGGAGGTGACGGCAGCTCCGTCTCGTGGACCGCAATAATCTTTCTCCCTGATTTTTTGGAAAAAGTAGGTATTTATGGAGTTGGAATCAGGGTCTACGGGGCCACCAGGTGGGGACAACCCACCTGGGCGAGCCCGGTGAGGGGGGCGCGCCACGGTGGGTTGTGCCCACCCAGGTGGCCCCTTCTATAGGTCTTGGCTCCAGAAATTCTCTTTTATTATATAAAAATTCCTCACAATGTTTCGTTCCATTCCAAGAACTTTTATTTCTGGACAAAAACAACACCATGGTAGTTCTGCTGAAAATAGCGTCAGTCTGGGGTTAGTTTCATTCAAATCATGCAAATTAGAGTCCAAAACAAGAGGAAAAGCATTAGGAAAAGTAGATACATTGGAGACGTATCAGCCGCACGCCCCCTCCTAGGGATTCCAATAGGACAAGGAGGAGGGGGCGGCGCCCCTCTTCCCTTTCCCTCTCCCTCTCCTTCCTTTTCCCTCTGTGGAGAAAGGAAAGGGGGGCGAATCCTACTTGGACTAGGAGTCCAAGTAGGACTCCCCCCATGGCGCGCCCCTCCTGGCCACCGGCCTCGTCCTTCCCCCTTTATATACAGGGGCGGGGGCACCCCAAAGACACACCAAGAAATCTCTTAGCCATGTGCGGTGCCCCCCTCCACAGTTTACTCCTCCGGTCATATTGTCGTAGTGCTTAGGCGAAGCCCTGCGCGGATCACATCACCATCACCGTCACCACGCCTTCGTGTTTTCGGAACTCCCCCTCGGTCCTCTATTGGATCAAGAGCTCGAGGGACATCATCGAGCTGAACGTGTGCTGAGCACGGAGGTGTCATACGTTTGGTACTTGGATCGGTTGGATCATGAAGACTTTTGACTACATCAACCGCGTTAACCTAACACTTCCTCTTTCGGTCTACGAGGGTACATGGACACACTCTCCCCATCTCGTTGCTATGCATCTCCTAGATAGATCTTGCGTGATCATAGGAAATTTTTTGAAATTGCATGCTACGTTCCCCAACAGTGGCATCCAAGCCAGGTCTATGCATAGATGATATGCACGAGTAGAACACAAAGAGTTGTGAGCGATAATAGTCATACTGCCTACCACCAACGTCCTACTTTGATTCAGCGGTATTGTTTGATGAAGCGGCCCGGACCGACATTACATGACCGCGTTCATAAGACTAGTTCTACCAATGTGCTTTGCACACAGGTGGCTGGCGGGTGTCTGTTTCTCCAACTTTAGTTGAATCGAGTTTGACTATGGTCGGTGAGATAGTCCTGAACTAAGGCGTCCTCAGGTGTCCGATCTATTGGATATGGGCCAGACTGATGGGCCTTAAGGATACAAAGACCGAAGACTCCACCCGTGTCTGGATAGGACTCTCCTTGGCGTGGAAGGCAAGCTTGGTGACCAACTATGAAGATTCCTTTCTTTGTAACCGACCTTGTGACTCTAGATCCCTCCAGTGTCTATATAAACCGGAGGGCTAGGTCCGTAGATAGGCCGAATCCTCATAATCATAGCCAGACTAGACCTTTAGGGTTTAGTCATTACGATCTCGTGGTAGATCAACTCTTGTAATACTCATATTCATCAAGATAACTCAAGCAGGACGTAGGGTATTACCTCCATAGAGAGGGCCCGAACCTGGGGAAAACATCGTGTCCCCTGTATCCTGTTACCATCGACCTTAGACGCACAGTTCGGGACCCCCTACCCGAGATCCGCCGGTTTTGACACCGACAATGGAGCTTTCATTGAGGGTTCCACTATGCCGTCGTCAAGAGGTTCGATGGCTCCTTCAATCATCTACAACGATGCTATCCAGGGGGGAGTCTTCCTCCCCGGACAGATCTTCGTGTTTGGCGGCTTTGCACTGCGGGCCAACTCGCTTGGCCATCTAGAGCATATCGAAAGCTATGCCCCTAGCCACCAGGTCAGATTTTGGAGCTTGAACTATGTTGCAGACATCCGTGGAGACTTGATCTTCGCCGGATTCGAGACCACGACAACCACTCCTGGTCACCCCAATGGACATGACCTAAATCTGTCATCGGACAGCATCCAGGAGATAGCTCATGTAACCACTCTGGCCCTAGATCTAGAGCATACTGCGCCATCCAAGGAACTGAGGGTCAACCCCACCACGGAGGCCACAGACTCCCCGGCATTGGAGCCATACATAGACTTAACCTCACACGATATCTGTGTTACCGAGTCCCAGACTCGTCTCCGGCAATAAATTCCGAACTGTGTGAGTCCGCGGACGCCGAACTTGATCGTTTGTCGATCTTCGAATTCAGCGCTGCAGACATCTTCCAGCACTCGCCTTTGAGCGATGTGCTAAACTCATTAAAAAAATTGTCCTTAGCATGGGATTCATAGCCGAACTCTATCCGGTTCGAGCTAGAAGCTGATGACAGAGGATTTCGCTCCCCACCCTCCACCCACTTCATAGCCACTGTCGAAGACTTAACTGACATGCTCTATTACGGCTCCGATGACATCGACGATATGGATGACGATGTCGGAGAAGAAGAGGCCCAGGACCCGCCGTTCACCGGACGCTGGATGGCCACTTCCTCGTACGATGTATACATGGTAGATGCACCAAAGGAGAACAGTGGCAATGACAAAGAAGATCCAGTTGAGGATAAACCTCCTGAGATACAATCGAAACACCAGTGTCAGCGGCGTCGCTCTAAGTCACGCTGCAGTAAAGATACAAACACCGGCATAGGAGAAGATAACACCCCGGAAGGTGCCGAAGACAACGAAGACCCTGTTGACGCAGCTACCGAACAGGATGAATTGGAAGATGGGCAGGTTATCCCTGGTAAACAGGCCAAGCAGGAGGACTCGGAGGACAGTAATTATCTTCCACTCTCTGAGGATGAGGCGAGCCTCAGCACCGAGGATTTCATCATGCCTGATGAACCTCTTGAGCAGGAGCGCTTCAAGCGCCAGCTAATAGCCACTGCAAGAAGCCTGAAAAAGAAGCAGTAGCAGCTTCAAGATGACCAAGATCTGCTCAACGATAAATGGATTGATCTCCTAGCTGCTGAAGAATATGGCCTTAAGTGCCCGGCCAAACGCTACCCGAAGCGCAAATTACTACCTCAGCTTGACGACGAGGCGCCGGAACACATACTACCATCGCGCAATACGACTGACCGACCACCACGTGGCTGGGACAAAGCGGCAACTCTAACCGAACACAAGCCCGCCCCTCCTCATTGGAGAGGCAGAGGTAAATCAGCTCACAATCATACATATGACCTTTGACATGACCTGAACAATAAAGCAAGACATACCGGATCGATCTACGGATCGCGACGACGCGCCACGGCACGCGACGACGGCCATCTATTTGGACTTGACAAACCTAGTCATGTGCGAGCTGAAAGCTGCAGACGAGCTACGTCGTGATACGGCCAGATATAGAGGCACCGCACACCATCATTGCTTCACCGACGAAGTCATGGAACATGAATTCCCAGAGGGGTTTAAACCCATGAATATAGAATCATATGATGTCACCACAGACCCCGCGGTATGGATCGAAGACTTCATCCTCCACATTCATATGGCTCGCGGTGATGACCTTCATGCCATTAAATACCTCCCCTGGAAACTCAAAGGGCCAGCACGGCACTGGTTGAACAGCCTACCCAAAAACTCCATCGGCAGCAGGGAGGACTTGGAAGAAGCCTTCCTTGATAACTTCCAAGGTACATACGTTCAATTTCCGTACGCCGATGACTTAAGCCATATAGTTCAGCAGCCCGGGGAGTCCACTAGGAAATTCTGGACCAAGTTCCTAACTAAAAAGAACCATATAGTCGACTGTCCGGATGTCGAATCCCTAGCATCATTTAAACACAGCATCCGCGATGAATGGCTCACCCGCCACCTCGGCCAAGAGAAGCCAAAGTCCATGGCGGCCCTCACGGCACTCATGACCCACTTTTGCGCGGGCGAGGATAGTTGGCTGGCCCGTAGCAAAAACAATGCAAGCGCTGCCGGCACCCCTGAAGCTAAAAATTGCACCGACAAGTCTTGACGCAACAGGTAGAAACGTCGAAATAACAATGACAACACCGAGGATACGGCGGTCAATGCCGGATTCAGTGGCTCTAAGCCTGGTCAGCGGAAGAAGCCGTTCAAAAAGAACAATTTAGACCCATCTAGCTTGGACCGCATACTCGATCGTAAGTGCCAGATTCATGGCACCCCAGACAAACCACCCAATCATACCAATAGAGATTGTTGGGTTTTTAAACAGGCCGGCAAGTTAAATGCCAAAAACAAGGATAAGGGATCGCAAAGCAAAGACGACAACGAGGAGCCACGGCCGCCAAACACAGGGGGACAGAAGAAGTTCCCTCCTCAGGTCAAAATGGTAAACATGATATACGCTACCCACATCCCCAAGAGGGAGCGCAAGCGTGCGCTCAGGGACGTCTACGCGATAGAGCCAGTCGCCCCAAATTTTAATCCATGGTCGTCATGACCGATCACTTTTGATCGCAGGGATCATCCGACCAGTATCCGTCATGGCGGTTCAGCCGCACTGGTCCTGGACCCAATAATTGATGGGTTCCACCTGACGCGAGTACTGATGGACAGTCGCAGCAGCCTCAACTTTCTCTATCAAGATACAGTGTGCAAAATGGGCATTCATCCATCACGGATCAAACCACAAAGACTACCTTCAAAGGAGTCATACCAGGTGTAGAGGCCCACTGTACGGCCTCAATCACGCTCGAGGTTGTCTTTGGATCTCCGGACAATTTCCGAAGCGAGGAGTTAATCTTTGACATAGTCCCCTTTCGCAGCGGCTATCACGCACTGCTCTGACGGACCGCATTCGCCCGATTCAACGCAGTGCCACACTATGCTTATCTCAAGATCAAGATGTCCGGTCCATGTGGCGTTATAACAGTCAATGGAAATACGGAACGCTCCCTCCGTACAGAAGAGCACACAGCTGCCTTAGCAGCAGAAGTACAGAGCGGCCTTCTCAAGCAGAACCTTAATTCGGCTGCCGAGCCCACAGACACTGTAAGGAGGGTCCGAACTACCCTGCAGCAGGACAGCTCGGCCTCCGTCTCAGTCCTGGTCAAGTGGTGGCATTTGCACCGCGCGTACATAACTACACACTCAAAATTCCATGGGCATCGATAGAGGCATAGCCAGCTTGCGATCCAAAGTACGGCTCAACCGACACCGGATACGCACATACTTTCACTTTTTATTCATTTCCTTTTGAGGTTTCAATCTTGCAGGCTCCATCTGATGGCCTGATCATCGGTACTCTGAAAGGACAAAACACACCAAGGCGGCAAGAGCACAGGCATATGGGGGACTTCTCTAAGTGGTTTTGTTAACGATCACTCTACCTGCTTTTCAGGAACCATGTGCAGCTCTCCCTTGGTTAAGGCATAGTAACTAGCCTTCTTCTTATTGCATTACTTGTATAAATGCACTTTAACGCACCAAAGAAATTATAATAAGAACAGTTTGCGGCTCAAATTTTACGGCTCTAACTTAACACTTGTTCTTCTTTTTGCTTCCTTTTATCTTTCCTTTTTCTGGTAACTTTATCAGGTAGCACCCGTACACTTTGGTACGTTTGATGTTTGCCAGGGGCTTCATAGCACCCCACACTACGGCAACAGAAGTCCGAACACTTTTTATAGTATAGTTCGGCACCCCGAATTTAGCATTATATGCATTGGCTCTGAATCATGTCTTTGGTCAATAGTTGGGTTGCCCGGCTCCTGTGCTTTCTACCTTACGTTCCACTATATCGGCTAAGGTAGTAAAGGGAGAACTACTGCGATTGTGCATTAGTTTATCCAAAAGAGCACCTCAGTAGAGAAAGCCAAAAACTGGCTGTCATGATGCGGCGAGAGCCGGTCAGCTGTTCGGAGGTTGCAAATCGTTGGAGATTTCTTCCGCATTACGCGAAGGATCGGTACTTCTCGATCAGACGCTTATAGCACTATAGTTTGGATACTAGGGGCTGCGCCCATGTTTTTATTGTCGAACTCCTATGGCTAAGTGAGGGCGTTAAAGCCGCATAGTCTGGTTGCATGGTTCGTTGCGCTAAACAACTCCTTCAAGGACCATATAATTGGATCAAGATTATTTAGATTCCATCCAGACCACCTTTGTATTTCCTACGTGGGGGCAGAAGTAGACGACTGGCCAACCCTCAGATTTCATACATAACAGTTTTGCCTCATCATACAAGGCAAAGACAACATGAATGCATTCATTCAAAAATAATGTCTTACCCACACGTCGTTGCTACAATCCGAGACCCCTCTAGGACATCTACAAAATAACGCTCGGGTGTGCGGTGCTCCTTGCCCTCTGACGGCCCCTTGGCCAGCTCGACGGCGTCCATCTTTGCCCACCACATCTTGCAGCGGGCGAAGTTCATGCATGCACCTTCAATACAGGCCGATCGCTTGAAGACGTCCAGCCCAGGATAGGCATTCACCAGCCGCTTCACGAGCCCGAAGTAGCTGCCAGGCATAGCTTCGGCTGGCCACAACCGGATTATCAAATCCTTCATGGCCAGTTCGGCCACCCTATGCAGCTCCACCAGCTGTTTCAGCTGATCGGTGAAGGGCACGGGATGCTCTTGCGCAAGATACTGCGACCAGAACAATCTCTCTGTGGAGCTCCCTTCTTCGGCTCGAAAGAACTCTGCGGTGTTGGACACACTGGGTGGCAGATCTGCGAAGGCTCCTAGAGAACTCCGAATCCGGGTTAGTAAGAAATACTTCTTCTTCATATATTTGCCTTGCATACTAAACGCATTACCCGCCGTGATCTTCCTGGCCTCCTGTATCTCCTAGAAGGCACCCTGGGCTTCAACCCGGGCCGCTTCCGTGCTTTGACGAGCCTTGGAGAGCTCGATCTCTCGAGCCGAAACATCGCCCTCCAGGGTCTCGTAGTTCTTCACCGTGTCCTGGAGCTCTTGCTGGACCTTGTTCAGCCGGGCCTTCAGCTTCTTGCAAGCGGCCTACTCCTTGACAGCTTTCCCCTCGGCTTCGGCCAAGGCCTCTTTCACGGCCGCGACCTCGGTTGTCGCCCCTACACATATAATGACACTACAGTCACCATACATCATTTACTCTTTCCGATTATATAGCGAGCCATTGCATACCTTGCTGGTCTTCCAGTCGCTTCCTTGCTTGGCCAAGTTCTTCTTCGGCTCGCTCCAATTTCTGCTTTATTCCGGAGACTTCGGCAGTATGAGAAGTCGCGGCCAGCAGCGATGCCTGCTTATTCACATCAAACACACTTGGTTAGTTCCCTACGAAATTCAATTGATCCTCTATCTGGTTTTTCTTTCCGAACACCGGATAGTGTCTTAGGGGCTACTGTCTATGTGGAGATTTTCTCGGTTAAATGCCGCTTACCTCAAAAATTGTCAGCATGCCGCTGCATGCTTCGGTCTGTCTGCTCTTGACGGACTGAACCTTCTCAATCAGCGCACCCATAAGGATACAGTGGTCTTCCACAATGGAAGCTCCTCGTAGCGCTTCCAATAAATTATCTGGCGCCTCTGGTAGGGCAGAGGTCGCCGGTGGGATGGGCGCGCCTCCTTCTCTTTATGGAGGCTGCTTGTTGGACTCCAGGGCCGTATGGGCCTCCTGATCCGTGTTCAGAGGGGGGTAGAATTGAGTTCGGCCCCTTCGTCAGTCTCCATGGGGGCTTGTTCCCCCATGTGTCCGGCGGCCGAGGTATCACCCTCTGGCGCCGCCTTGACGACCTTCGAACCTCTCCCTGGCCAGGGAAGGTCCTCCGGGACAGCACCTCGATGTCTACCTTGGCCTCGGGAGAGTAAGCGGCCGACGGTGTCTCGCTGGCCATCTCCTTTGAGTCCAACGAGCCTCTTGACGAGGATCGTTGGGGGCTGTCATGGGCCGGACTGTAATAACACGATTAACCATATTAATGCCATAGGGTGAAGATGCCGGATAAATAAACGAGTGTGGGTTCTTAGTACTCACGAGGCTGCCAGGGGCTTAGTCCGGGGGCTTTGCTCCGGGCTGCTTTCGACGTCCCATGCGGAGTTATCCATCTTGGGCGCCTCCGCCTCCAGATTTATAGAGGCTGCCCTCTTCTTCCTCCCCTCATCAGGGGGAGAATCACTCTTCTCCTCCTCCACATCGTCGTCGTCTTCAGCGACGGAGGAGCGGGTCTTGTCTTCGGACGTCGTGTATGAAGCGCCCTTGTGGCGGGGGCCACTCTGGACCCCCTTGGCCTTCCCCGTGGCCTTCTTCGCCAGCGCCGTATAGGCCACCGGCACCAACATCTTCGCTAAACGCGGAATGACTGGTTCTTCAGGCAACGGAGCCAGACACTGGATCTTCTACGCCCTCTCCATCTAATCCTGAAGAAGCAATGATAATAATAAGCTTAGATATCATCCTTGAAACAAGCAAGTAGGGGATGCGTTAAAAATAACATACCTTGAAGAGCAACTTCCAGGCGTCTTCGTGGCTAGTTTTGAAGAGCCTCTTCAGGGTATGGTGCTTCTTCGGATTGAACTCCCATAGAGGGCGGCTTCAACTTTGGCACGGGAGAATCCGGCGAACTAGCATCACCTAGATTATATCGACAAGCTTGATGTCCTTGTCCATCATACTTTGAACGCGCGTCTGCAGTGCTATCAGCTCATCTGGCGAACACCAATTCGGGCTCTTCTCAACCCAGGAGGTGAGCCGCATTGGGGCGCCGGAGTTAAATTCGGCAGCTGCGGCCCAGTTTGGGCCGCGGGGTTTCGTGATGTAGAACCATTGTTTCTGCCATTCCTTGACAGTCTCCACGAAAGTGCCTTTCGTCCAGGAGACATTAGTCAGCTTTCTTACCATGGCACCTCCGCACTCTGC
This sequence comes from Triticum urartu, assembly GCF_003073215.2. NCBI lineage: Eukaryota > Viridiplantae > Streptophyta > Magnoliopsida > Poales > Poaceae > Triticum > Triticum urartu. The sequence continues at coordinate 223,657,461 of NC_053022.1, forward strand.
CTGCTGGCCATCCACCACCTTCCGCTTCATGTTGAAGACCTTGAGCCATAGACCGAAGTGGGGTTGGATGCGGAGGAAGGCCTCACACACGACGATGAACGCCGAGATGTTGAGGAAGGAGTTCGGTGATAGATCATGGAAGTCTATCCCATAATAGTACATCATCCCGCAAACGAAAGGGTGGAGTGGAAACCCTAGCCCATGGAGGAAATGAGGGATGAATACCACCCTCTTGTTGGGCTTCGGCATGGGGACGACTTGCCCCTGGGCTGGAAGACGGTGGGCGATTTCCTTCGCCAAGTATCCGGCTGCCCGAAGCTCAGTAATGTCCTTCTCCTTGACGGAGGAGACCATCCACTTGCCTTGGCTTCCGGATCCGGACATGGTTGAGTGCTAGCTTGAGTGGGAAGAAGATGAGAACTTGTCTGCTGGAGCTCAAGAGTGGAAGGGCAGAGGAAGAGAGAAGGTGTGGGAGAAGAAGGGGGAATCCTTATCCCCTTATAAAGGCAGTGAATATCGAACGCCTCCCCACTCGCCCTAAAACTCGCCTATTACCAAGGGCTGTGTAAACGGCACGGTTGGCTTACCCACGCCCGCGTTGATGAAAATCCCTCAATAAGGGGACACGATCTCTGCTTTGACAAGACGTGCCAATGGAAACTGCATCTCGAAACACGGAATGGTGGGCAAAAATGGTTTGATATAGTGACCGAATAGATGTGATGTCATCTTGCAAATAGTTGTCAGCAGATGGGACTCGTGAAATACTATACTTATGTTGCAGATCTGGACACCTTCGTTTCATTCGAAGACTATCCTGGAGAGTTCGGAAAGTAGAACCCACCTTGCAATGCCGAAGACAATCTGCACGCCGGACACATCGTCGTTGAAGCCTAGTTCAGGGGCTATTGAGGGAGTCCTGGACTAAGGGGTCCTCGGGTGTCCGTTCTATTGGATATGGGCTGGACTGATGGGCCGTAAGGATACAAACACCAAAGACTCCACCCGTGTCCGGATAGGACTCTCCTTGGCATGGAAGGCAAGCTTGGCGACCAACTATGAAGATTCCTTCCTTTGTAACTAACCTTGTGTAACCCTAGATCCCTCTCGTGTCTATATAAACCGGAGGGCTAGGTCCGTAGATAGGCCAAATCCTCATAATCATAGCCAGACTAGACCTTTAGGGTTTAGTCATTATGATCTCATGGTAGATCAACTCTTGTAATACTCATATTCATCAAGATCACTCAAGCAGGACGCAGGGTATTACCTCCGTAGAGAGGGCCCGAACCTGGGTAAAACATCGTGTCCCCTGTCTCCTGTTACCATTGACCTTAGACGCACAATTCGGGCCCCCCTACCCGAGATCCGCCGGTTTTGACACCGACAGCCGGTCCTTGTTGAAGGTTAAAAGAACACACTTGATGAAAAATCGTTGTGGTTTTCATGCGTAGGTAAGAACAGTTCTTGCCAGAAGCTCGCAGTAGCCACGTAAAACTTGCAACAACAAAGTAGATGACATCTAACTTGTTTTTGCAAGGCATGTTGTGATGTGATATGGTCAAGACGTGATGAGATGTAAATTCTTGTATGAGATGATCATGTTTTGTAGAAGTTATCAGCAACTGTCGGGAGTCCTATGGTTGTCGCTTTATTGTATGAAATGCAATCACCATGTAATTGCTTTACTTTATCACTAAGCGGTAGCGATAGTAATAGAAGCAATAGTTGGCGAGACGACAACGACGCTACGATGGAGATCAAGGTGTCAAGCCGGTTATGATGGAGATCATGGCGGTGCTTTGGAGATGGAGATCAAAGGAGAGATGATGATGGCCATATCATGTCACATATTTTGATTGCATGTGATGTTTATCCTTTATGCATCTTGTTTTTCTTAGTACATCGGTAGAATTATAAGATGATCCCTCACTAAATTTCAAGGTACAAGTGTTCTCCCTGAGTATGCACCGTTGCTACAATTCGTCGTGCCGAGACACCACGTGAGAATCGGGTGTGATAAGATCTACATTCACATACAACATGCGCAAGCCAGTTTTGCACATGCAGAACACTCGTCTTAAACTTAACGAGCCTAGCATATGCAGATATGGCCTCGTGACACTGAGATCGAAAGGTCGAATGTGAATCATATAGTAGATATGATCAACATAGTGATGTTCACCATTGAAAACTACTCCATCTCACGTGATGATCGGACATGGTTTAGTTGATATGGATCACGTGATCATTTAGATGACTAGAGGTATGTCTATCTAAGTGGGAGTTCTTAAGTAATATGATTAATTGAACTTTAATTTATCATGAACTTAGTACCTGATAGTTTTTGCATATCTATGTTGTTGTAGATCAATGGCCCGTGCTACCGTTCCCTTGAATTTTAATGTGTTCCTAGAGAAAGCTACGTTGAAAGATCATGGTAGCAACTGCCCGAGTTATCCTAGAAGCACCACTAGGTGCAAGACCCACTGCAGGAGCAACTCCAGATGTTATGAACGTCTGGCAGAGCAAAGCTGATGACTACTCGATAGTTCAGTGTGCTATGCTTTATGGCTTAGAATCGGGACTTCAAAGACGTTTTGAACGTCATGGAGCATATGAGATGTTCTAGGAGTTGAAGTTAGTATTTCAAGCAAATGCCCGAGTTGAGAGATATGAAGTCTCCAACAAGTTCTATAGCTGCAAGATGGAGGAGAATAGTTCTGTCAGTGAACACATACTCAGAATGTCTAGGTACCATAACCACTTGACTCAACTGGGAGTTAATCTTCCTGATGATAGTGTCATTGATAGAGTTCTTCAATCACTGCCACCAAGATGTAAGGGCTTCGTGATGAACTATTGTCGGTGTACAAAATTAGGGGCCCTTCTGTGCCCCTTTACTTGTGCATGGGCAGTTGAAGCCACACCAGCGACAGGGCTCGACAGGGCAGAGGAAGCGAAGATACAAGGCTGCCGAGGCAGCACCCAAGCCAGAAGCATAAAGAGCAAAGGGACAGGATGGGCTTCCCCTGGCAAGAGCTTTGCCGGGATGGCCTGCATGACCCGACAAGAGCCTTGCCTGGGCAACTTGCTCAACACCAGCAAGACCGCCACCTTTCAGGCTGAGAGTTATGACGCCATCAACAACGTCAAGGCCAGGGCTACGGAGCGCCTGCATGGTGGCATGCAGATCTTTGAGAAAACCAAAGGCGTGCAAGCCTAGATGAGCACCAGAAGATGAAGACCCCGACAAGATCTTGTCGGGGACGACCGAAGACCCCCGGCAAGACCCTTGCCGAGGAAGCTCGCAAGACCCCCCTGCAAGACCCTTGCCGGAAGCGTCTGCGAGGCCAAGGCCAGGCCCGCACTTGCCAAAGCTTTGCTTCCCTGCGCCCATTCTGATGTGGCAACCAGCCTATCAACTAGGCATGCACTTGCGTGGCAGCATGCAGCTTCTAGGCCAACCAGCCAAGCACCTACGTGGTGGCATGCAGATCTTAGTGAAGACCCTGCCACTGCACCAGCTCAGCAGCCAGCCAGCCAGCGTGGCGCGGGATGCCTCATCAGCCTGGACGCATGTCAGAGCAAGGCGAGGTGGCGATGGATGGGACAGGCTTCTTTGCCGTCCCCGATAAAGCAAGAGGACACATAGGCGGCACATTAAATGCATTTGTGCTAGGATGTCAGGAGATAAACTTGTACACTGTACATACTTTCCACCTCCTGTATGCCACTATGGCAACCCCTTTAACATATAAAAGGAGGCCCGAGGCGTACTTAGGGGGGATTCGACCAATTCAGACTTTTTGGACTAGGCATGCACCACAACTAGTTCAAGAGCTCAAGAACACTAAATACACACAAAGCAGGACTAGGATTTTACACATCGTTTGCGGCCCGAACCTGGGTAAAAATCCCAACTAGTTGATCTTCTAGACCCTCTCTTTGCGCAGCCCCATGCCGCGCAACCGTAGAAGGGACTCCCCGAGGGATCCCATAGGTGTCATGCCAGAACCCTGACATCTTCGGCGCACCAGGTAGGGGATCTGTGGCTGTGAAAATCCAGTTTTGAACCCAACTCATTGACTCCTTCGTCGCGATGGCTCGAGAGAAGAAGGCGACGTCAGTCAGCCACGCTCTGGTGCCATCAGCTAGGCTAGGATGTGCCGTCCGTAGCCGCAACAACCATCCGCGTGGTGACGAAAAGCTAAGTCACATAAAACCTTGAGCAATTTTCCTTTTTTATAAGGTCATATTCCTCAAAAGATCTTGCTCCTTGTATGGAAAACCTGCACGCAAGGGAACCCTTCCGCTATTGGCAACGCCCTTGTTCTATTTCGAGTCCGCTCAATAGATCAGGCAGCTGCGCCGAGAACGGCAAGGTGATTTGCCCAGCAGCAAGCGCCCCCAGCACCCTGCTAAGGATCCATTCCTCAAAGCGCCATAGCATGGGTTTACGCACCGACAAACCTATCCAACTAGGCGTAGGGTGTGTACTTACAAGGAAAGATCGAACAGGAAGATAGCATGCTTCATTTCAAAGTACTGTAGAGTTATAATACATTAGTGATTGCCGCCGTTCTAACTTAAGATAAATTGTCTTGGGCATGAACTAGCAGTGGCAAAGAAAAATGAGGTGGCTAGTCCCGGTGCTGGCCCTCCACCCTCTTGACTCCTCTGTCGACGCATTTGATGATGGGCTCGATACGCTCTTCGAGCGATGCGAGGTTCGTGCCCTCCGGCAAGCTCTCAAGTGCATTGGCGAAGTCAAGGTTGGGGTTCCAGAACGCCACCTTGGTGAGCACCTTGGTCAGGGCACCCCAGCAAAGCCTCCGGGACTCATTGGCCAGATAGGCTGCTTGATTGGATCGGAGCTGCTCCAGGGCATCGAGGATGCGCTTGAAGAACAAGGTCGGCCTGGCATTGGGGCTTGTGTTCGCCTCCTAGGAGAACCTAAAGTCGGGCATGCCCATGACGGCTAGATGCGCGGTGAGATTCCCTGCGACGCCGATAGGACGGACGATCAAGAGATTCACGCCATCCTCGTAGTCCTTATGGGTGGCAGCGTCATCACTCCGCAGCTCCTTTTCGGTCTCGAGGACCTTGTTCAGGGTCTCCTCCTGGGCTATGGCCTCTGAAAGCTTCCCCTCCAAAGTGCCCAATTGGAGCTTCAGATCATCAATGGAGATGTTGGCCTCATAAAGCAGCTTGATCTGGTCGGAGACAGTGACCTACGAATCTGCCAGAGTGCGGTTGGCCGTGTCCCTCTCCTCCGCCAGCTCCAAGACCTTCTTCTTCAGCTCCTCCCGCTCCAGCTCCAGCTTCTCCACCTTGCTGGCGTTGTCCAGGGCAAGAGCATCGAGTGCCTCCTTGTGCCTCTGCTCCAGCTTCTGGATTAGCTGCGCGACTATCTTCTCGATCTCCTCATCCTCTCCGTGGAGCATGGTGACAAGCGCCTGCTCGCGGGCAACGAGGTCTTCCTCTTGGGTGTCCAGCAGATCTTGCTGCTGCATCCAGGCAGCTTCATTCTTGGCGGCATGTTCCTTCGCCGCCTCTTGGGCCCTCTTGACCTCGGTCTGCTTCAGGATGAGTTCTCGCTTGTGCTCATCCAGTTGACCCTGGGCGGTCCTCAGCTCTTCCCGGGCCTGGCCAAACCAGACCTGCGTCTGAGCGACGCGCTCCTCAAAATCCCCCTCCGCCTTCTCCACTGCCGCCATCCTAGATTTCACTTTATCTTGGCGGGCACGGTGGAGCGCCTGGTGCTTCTGGAAGTTGGCGCTCATGGCCCGGAGAAGCCGCCGCCGGTGCTCGGTTCATCAACAACCTGGAGCCTGGCGGTGGCGAGCGCCTCATCATCAAACACCTCCCCTTCGGCTGGCGCCCTGGAGCTCGCCGTCCCTGGGAGGTGGATGAACAGGTCATCGCCCACCTTCAAGTACTTGCCCGAGGCGGGGGCTGCAGGGGAGGAAGGTTGGCCGTCGGCCATCCCCTCCCCAGCAGGCCCATTGGTGGCCTCCTCGGCAATGGCCTTGCCGGCCTCCCCGGCAGGCTCCTTGGTAGCCTCCTCGGTGGCACCCTTGCCGGCCTACCCGGCAGGCCACTTGGCAGCCTCCTCGGTAGTAGACTTTGCGTCTTCGTCAGCCACGATCTTGGCAGCCTCGGCTTCGGCATTCTTGGCGACCCTGTCGGTGTCAAAACCGGCGGATCTCGGGTAGGGGGTCCCGAACTGTGCGTCTAGGCCGGATGGTAACAGGAGGCAAGGGACACGAAGTTTTACCCAGTTCGGGCCCTCTCGATGGAGGTAAAACCCTACGTCCTGCTTGATTAATATTGATGATAGTACAAGAGTAGATCTACCACGAGATCGGAGAGGCTAAACCCTAGAAGCTAGCCTATGGTATGATTGTTGTTGTGTATCTTGTCCTACGGACTAAAACCCTCCAGTTTATATAGACACCGGAGAGGGTTAGGGTTACACAAAGTCAGTTACAATGGTAGGAGATCTACATATCCGTATCGCCAAGCTTGCCTTCCACGCCAAGGAAAGTCCCTTCCGGACACGGGACGGATCTTCAATCTTGTATCTTCATAGTCCAGGAGTCCGGCTGAAGGTATAGTCCGGCCATCCGGGCACCCCCTAATCCAGGACTCCCTCAGTAGCCCCCGAACCAGGCTTCAATGACGATGAGTCCGGCGCGCAGATTGTCTTTGGCATTGCAAGGCGGGTTCTCCTCCAAATTCCGTGTACCTATTGAATAAAGTCCGGTTTCTTGTAGATGTTGCGCTCCTTGGCTTCTACGCCCAATAATGGCCGCTTCCCACGTGTCAAACGAATATGAAAAGTCTGAGTGTTTTTACATTCACACCCCTAGCCGCGTAAATGAGCTGCCCTATTTAAGGAGACGAGGATTTAGATCCAAACCACATCTTCCCCCCTTCGCGAGTGTTCATCAGAGCGCATCCGACAAAGGTCCATTCCACCATGGCCAGCCATCGCAACTCCTCCTCTCGCCCTTCCAGCCCTTAGCCTGGATATTGGGAGAGATGCTCCATCCCGCATAGCGAGCTAGTGACGCTCCAGACCAAGGGATTTCTCCCCCCGGCCTATATGGTCCCGGTTCGAGCCGGCCTTGCCATCTATAATGGCGGAGAGCAAGCGGAGAGTGCCCTCAATCCCTCCAAAGGAGAGCGGATGTGCCTCGTCCCTTATTTAATAAGGGGGCTCGGATTTCCAATCCATCCATTTCTCCGGGGGCTCCTGGAGTTCTATGGCCTCCAGCTACACAATCTCACGCCTGCCTCCGTATTGCATATCGCGGGCTTCATAGCCCTCTGCGAGCTGTTTTTGGGTATCGAGGCTCATTTCGGGCTATGGAAAAGGTTATTCTGCCTTGTGCCCCACTCTAAGGAGGGGTCAATGTATCAAGTGGGCGTAGCCGAAGTGTGGCGCATCGCCGGGACCGGATATCTATCCGGAACCCCAAAGAAGGCGTTCGAAGACTGGCCTTCGGAATGGTTTTATATAGAAGATGTCCCGCTGCCAGATCCTTTTTGGATTGGCCTACCTGAGTTCGACAGTGCTCCCTTAAAGAAGCGCCTAAGCTGGCGTCCACGGAGCCCTCAGAGGGAAAGTGACAGGGACATCATTTACCTGATGGGCCGAATAAGATTGTTTGCCCATCCCGGACTGACCATGATCGGGGTTATGGCCGAATGCATCATGCGGGGGGTGCAACCGCTTTAGTACAGAAGCCACCACATGTGGGACTTCAACAGGGAGGACGACGCCACCCGCTATGGCCGTAAGGGGCCGGATTCAGCTGCCGCTCTACTAAAGATCTTGTCCACTTTGTATAAGGGAGAAGAGGAGGAATTTCTCCGCGTCAACCCACAGGGTGGATTCTCTATGCACAATCCCCCAAGCTGGGTAAGTGGTCGCATTTACTTGCCCATCCGTTTTGTATTCCCATTGTTAAATATTCAGTCTGACGACTTCAATGCAGGAACTGCGTCGGGCTGTTAAGGAAATAAGCAGCCCTCCTCCACAACCCGAGGACCCAGGACAGTCCCTCGATCCGGCCTCTCAAGAGGATCCGGACATATCTGTGGAGCTGATTGATGGAGTGTTCCATCAATTGAGCAAGGACAACGCCTTGGTGGCCATTACGGCCGATTACCCAGGGCTAATCCCGGCCTCCCAGGTAACTGAGATCGAAGTCCCAGTACCCTGAATAGGTGTCCGCCCTCTCGTGTTTTCAGTTTCCTGATTACGACCGAACTTTGCAGGGGTGGTTTTTTAGGCGGAAGGCCGAACCTGCGGCGACAAGCCAACGAGGGGCCACAGGGCCCCGTGGGCAGAAAAGAAGTGTAGTCCGGACCGAGGCGTCAACGCAAAGGTATGGCACGCCCCCTTATCCCAGGTGTTATACCTTCGAGGCACATTGACACTCGTGCTCTCTTCAGGACAAAGAGACCTCGCCGGACTATATCCGGAGAGGCTACCAATCGCGCCTCCACCAGCCAGGCTCCAAAGCCTGGTCCGGAGGCGGAGGCGAATGCAAGGCACGCGCCAGACGCTCCTCCGATGGAGGATGTGGACGGGTTGTCTGCCACCAACTCTGAGGTGGAGAGTGCCATGAACCACAGGCGTCGCCGGACAATCCTTCGCAACGCTTGTTTCTCCCAAGGGGCGTTAGATGCCTTCAATTCGGGAGATGCGTACCTCCGTGCCGCTCAAAATGGTCTAGCCAGAGCCACGAAGCAATATGTAAAAGACATACGGGTAAGAAAATTTTGGTAATTATATATATATACCAGTAGCCCCCGAGACTTGAAACAGTTAGAATAACTGATTTAAGGATCATTTGTTATGCAGGTTCTCATAGAAAAGAATTCCCTATTGTCCAAGGAGCTGGAAGAGTGCAAAGCCCAACTTGAGGCCGCACTAGCTGTGGCAGGGGAGCCCAAGGAGACCCCCTCTGGTAATATACACTTCGAAAGATAAGTATTTTGCGAAGCACGGCATGGGTGCGAATCTGATAAATGAAATTGTAGATGGCGCCAGATTGAATCCGGAAAGGCAACACCTCCTACGCCAGTTAAAGGCTGGTGAGAAGGTGCTGACAAAGGTGAGGCAGGAGAAGAACGATCTCCAAGATGCCAACACCAAGCTGGGCATCGAGCTGAAAGATGTTCGTGCCCAGCTGTCAGACTCCGTTAAGGAGAATCAGTGGCTTTGGCACGACATATTTAGTAACTGCTTGAACGAACCTTTGAAAGGAAGTTCGGCAGGGAAGTCGACTAACAGAGCAATGTCTGTAGGTGTGCTAACAGGTCGTCCTGCAGAGGAGATGCCCGGTTCTACGGGTGACCTTCTTCCCGAGCTCTCGCAACTGCTCGATCGAGTTCGGCAGGCGATGCAAGGCGTCGCCCAGGCCCTGTGGCCATCCATCTCCATGCCTGAAGGTCTTGGAGAGCTTGCGGAGAAGCTAAAGGGAGCACGGCGGCGCTTCCGATTGTGGAAGATATCGGCCTGCCGTCAAGGCGCTAGGGAGGCCTGGGCCATGGTGAAGACGCGGTATGCAAAGGCTGACCCCAACCACATGGCTGAGGTCGGTCCTATAGGGCCCGATGGGAAGGAGATCCCTGTAAGCTTAGTATACGGCCAAGTAGAGTTGGCCGCAAAGTATTCCCAGCAGGACTGTAAATTAGACAGCCTGTTAGATGGTATTGAAGAGGAATACAATCGGTCAGAATGACTATGTAATTTAATTGACATTTATAATGCCTTCTAGCCAGATTGTAGATCATTTGTCATGGCCGACCTTTTCGCTTCAGCCTCGGGACCTGACGGTCCGGAGTGTGTCCGAATTCCCATGCGGTTATATAGGAACCGGGGAATGCATGGAGACCAGGCGTAGGGGTCATTAGTGCGTGAACAGACAAGTGCCCGACTAGTTATGTTATATTACATGGTTAGTAAGAAACATCTTCCAGGGTGAATAGTTCCATTAGGGGTTCCTTTCCCTGGGAGGCATGCCCTAAGGTGCATGTCCATGCTACGAAAAGAAACGCAGGAAAAACATCTGGGGGCATATAGATAAAAATAAAAAAGATCATCTTTAGTTCACCGACCGAATATTCCCTTAAGAACACTAGCTTTCGGCTTCACCCAGTCTGAGGTACACGTCCGGCTGACCCGGCAGTAACAATCGCAGAGGTGTTCCCTTTACCACCTAGCTGAACAATCGGGAACGTAGGGGTAAGCACAAGAGCCAGGCAACCCATCTTGGCCAAAACTTAAGTCATATCGATGCATATAATGGTGAATAAAAGGTACATGCGGAAGTGTGACACATGTGTTGGGCATGAAGCCCGTATGAATAAGCTTCTGTTTAAAGAAGCCCCAGGTTTAATGAGCGCGGATAGCGCGTCACTTTATTAGCCTTTAAAGGCTATAAGAGAGAGAGAAGAAGAGAAATGTAAGACAGAAAATATATAAAAAATGGATAGAGGAAGGAGACGAACACAGAGTCTGGCGCTAGGCGTAGAATCTTCGGAAACGGGCTGCGTTCCATGGGTTCGGCTCGAGTCGGTTATCCGATGCATCCCGCAGGCGGTACGCTCCACCAGTCAGGACTTGGTCAATTATGAAGGGACCTTCCCACTTGGGCTTGAGTTTGTCCTTTTTCTTGTCCGGTAGTCATAGAACTAATTCGGCAACGTTGTAATTTTTGGCCCGTACTTCTCTGCTTTGGTATCTTCGAGCCTGCTGTTGATAGAATGCGGAACGGGCTTTTGCAACGTCACGCTCCTCCTCCAATGCGTCCAAGCTGTCCTGTCGATCGAGATCAGCTTCTCTTTCTTCGTACATGCACACTTGAGGTGAGTCATGAATTATGTCGCAAGGCAAAACTGCCTCTGCGCCGTACACCATAAAGAATGGTGTGTATCCGGTGGTGCGATTCGGCGTGGTCCGCAGCCCCCAGAGTACGGAGTCGAGCTCCTCTACCCAATGCGTGTTAGATTCCTTGAGGGACCGCACTAATCTGGGTTTGATGCCGCTCATGATAAGACCATTTGCATGTTCGACCTGGCCGTTAGTTTGTGGGTGATAGACGAAAGCATAATCGAGCTTGATGCCCATGTTTTTGCACTAGAGTTTTACCTCGTCGGCCGTGAAGTTCGTGCCGTTATCAGTGATGATGCTGTGGAGGACGCCGTAACGGTGTACAATCCCGGATATAAAGTCTATCACTGGTCCGGATTCGGCCGTCTTAACAGGCTTGGCTTCTATCAATTCGGTGAACTTATCCACCATGACCAGTAAGTATTTTTGCTTGTGGGTTCCGCCTTTAAGGGGTCCAACCATGTCAAGCCCCCAGACCGCGAAGGTCCAAGTAATGGGGATAGTTTGGAGGGCGGTGGGTGGCATATGGCTTTGGTTTGCAAAGAGCTGGCAACCGGTGCATCGTTGGACTAAGTCCTGAGCGTCTGCCCGGGCCGTCGGCCAATAAAAGCCCGTACGGAAGGCCTTGCTTACAAGGGAACGAGCTGCAGCGTGATGACCGCCGAGTCCGGCATGAATTTCAGCCAGGAGGTTCCGCCCCTCCTCTTCGGAGATGCACCTTTGAAGGACTCCGGTAGTGCTTTTCTTATAAAGCTCTCCCTCGTGGACTCTGTAGGCTTTGGATCGCCGCACTATGCAGCGTGCCTCATTTTGGTCCTCGAGGAGTTCCTGCCTAGTAAGGTAGGCGAGGAATGGTTCTGTCCACGGGGCGATGACGGCCATTATTACGTGGGCCGCAGGTGTTATTTCATTGGCAGAGCCTCCGATTGTGTCAGGATGTTCGGTGTCGGGCAGTGCGGTTGGGTCCGGGCTGTTATTGTTCGGCTCCCCTTCCCATACTATGGATGGCTTGAACAGTCTTTCCAAGAAGATGTTGGGGGGGGGGACTACATCGCGTTTTGCGCCGATGCGTGCCAGGACAGCTGCCGCCTGATTATTTTCCCGGGCTATATGGTGAAATTCAAGCCCCTCGAACCGAGCTGACATTTTTAGGACGGCGTTGCGGTAAGCTGCCATTTTTGGATCCTTGGCATCAAAGTCTCCATTTATTTGGGATATTGCGAGGTTCGAGTCCCCGCGCACCTCTACGCGTTGAATGCCCATGGATACTGCCATCCGGAGACCATGTAAAAGGGCCTCATATTCGGCTGCATTGTTGGAGTCCGTGTACATAATCTGGAGTACGTATTGAACTGTGTCTCCTGTGGGGGACGTCAAAACGACGCCGGCCCCCAGTCCGGCCAACATCTTGGAGCCGTCTAAATGCATTATCCAATTTGAATATGTGCCGTACTCTTTAGGGAGTTCGGCCTCCGTCCATTCTGCGACGAAGTCGGCCAAGACTTGCGACTTGATGGCTCGCCGTGGCTTATAAGTTATGTCGAACGGGAGGAGCTCAATGGCCCATTTTGCAATCCGGCCCATTGCGTCACGGTTGTTTATAATATCGTTAAGTGGTACTTCTGAGGCTACTATTATTGAACACTCTTGAAAGTAGTGTCGTAGCTTCCGGGATGCCATGAATACCGTGTACGCAATCTTTTGATAATGCGGGTATCGTGATTTGCAGGGAGTGAGGACAGTGGACACATAATAGACCGGCTTTTGAAGGGGGAATTTGTGTCCATCCGCTTCTCGTTCGACGACGAGCACTGCGCTTACAACCTGATGTGTGGCTGCAATGTATAATAGCATTGGTTCGCCAATATTTGGCTCGGCCAGGACTGGGTTTGTTGCCAGTATGGCTTTTATTTTGTCGAGTCCGGCCGTGGCTGCATCCGTCCATTCGAAGTGTTCGGTGCGCCGAAGGAGGCGGTAAAGGGGTAGGGCCTTTTCTCCCAAGCGGGAGATAAAAGCGGCTTAGAGCCGCCACGCATCCGGTTAACTTTTGTATTTGTTTGAGGTCCTTTGGGATATCCAGTTGCGACAGAGCTCGGATCTTGGCTGGATTTGCTTCAATTCCTCTACCGGATACAATGAAGCCCAAGAGCTTTCCAGCTGGAACGCCGAAAACGCATTTTTCCGGGATGAGCTTGATGTCGTATGTTCGGAGGTTATCAAATGTTAGCCTCAATTCGTCTACTAGAGATTCAACGTGTCTTGTTTTGACAACCACATCATCTACATATGCCTCCAGTGTTTTGCCGATCTGGTTTGCCAGACATGTCAAAATCATGCGCTGATATGTTGCGCCGGCGTTTTTGAGCCCGAAGGGCATCGTGTTGAAGCAGAATGGGCCGTATGGTGTGATAAATGCCATTGCGGCTTGGTCTGGTTCTGCCATCTTGATTTGATGGTAGCCGGAATATGCGTCGAGGAAACACAACGAATCGTGTCCTGCAGTAGCGTCGATAATTTGATCGATGCGGGGGAGGGGGAAGGGATCCTTTGGGCAAGCCTTGTTAAGGTATTTAAAATCAACACAAAGGCGCCAGGATTTGTCCTTCTTTGGTACCATCACCAGGTTTGCTAGCCAGTCCGGATGTTTTATATCTCTGATGAATCCGGCCTCCAATAGCTTTGCTAGCTCCTCTCCCATGGCCTGTCTCTTAGGTTCGAAAAAACGTCGAAGAGCCTGTTTGACAGGTTTGAATCCTGTTTGGATATTTAAGCTATGCTCGGCCAGCCTGCGTGGGATTCCTGGCATGTCTGAAGGGTGCCAGGCGAAAATGTCCCAGTTCTCACATAGGAACTCATGCAGTGCGGCATCTACATCAGGGTTTAACTATGCCCCGATGGAAGCTATTTTATTGGGGTCCGTTGGATGGACTTGGAATTTGACTATTTTGTCCACCGGTTTCAAGGAGGTGGACTTGGATCTTTTGTCGAGTACCACATCGTCCCTATTCACCGTAGAGCGCAGCGCAGTCAGTTCCTCAGCCGCTAGGGCTTCGGATAGTGCCTCAAGGGCCAGTGCAGTTGTCTTGTTTTTGGCGCGGAGTGCTATGTCCGGATCACTAGCAAGAGTGATGATCCCGTTAGGCCCAGGCATCTTGAGCTTCATGTACCCGTAGTGGGGTATTGCTTGGAAGATTGTAAACGCTTCCCGCCCTAGCAGAGCGTGATAACCGCTGCTGAACGGAGCCACATGGAACATGACCTCTTCGGACCTGTAATTATCCGGCGTGCCGAACACCACATCTAGTGTGATTTTTCCCTTTACAGCGCGCTTCCCGACTGGGGATTATACCTCTAAAGGTTGTGCTGCTTCGCTCAATGCGGTTCCAGTCTATTTCCATTTTTTGAAGGGTTTCCTCATAAATGAGGTTCAATCCGCTGCCGCCGTCCATGAGTACCTTGGTAAGACGAAAGCCGTCCACTATTGGACTGGGAACCAATGCGGCTGGTGCTCGGGCTGTTCGGAATTTAGGTTCATCACTGGCGTTAAAGGTAATAGCCGTGTCACTCCATGGGTTTATTGTTGCTACTTGGTAGACTTCGGCAAGGCTGCACAGTGTCCTTTTTCGCATATTATTTGATGCGAAAGTCTCGAAGACTGTTAATACCGTATTGGTGTCTCTGGGGTGGCTTTCTCTGGCCTCCGGAATTAGGAGATTTTCGCCAATTTTGGCCACCTGCCGGAGTATCCAACATGCTCTGAGGCTGTGAGTTGGTGTGGCGTCCTCTGTACTGTGAATTTTACAGGGTCCATTGAGCCATCCTTCCAATGCGGTTCCATGCCCTGTAGAGGGTTTTTGCTTTTTAGTGCTTGACCCGGGTGTCTGGTGATGATGCACCCTTTTATTTCGGACTGGGTTTGTATTCAGGGCCGGATTATCCCAAAATTTGATTTCAGTTTTCCGGGCGCTTTCCATCGCACAGTACTTTCATACAATGGACGCCAAGTCAGCAAAGTGTGTAATATCACGGCGACTTATGGCGTTGAGTATTCCCTTGTCCGTGCAATTATTGGAGAAGATTGAGATTGCGTCTTCCTCGCAGCAGTCCCTTAGCCTGTTCTTAACCAGGAGGAATCTGGCCCAGTAATGATGTACTGTTTCATCGAGCTCTTGCCTGATTTTGGATAGATCGCTTATGTTGGGGTGGGTGGGTGGAATTAAATCCGAAGCCTCACCCCATCTGAGGCTCAAAGGCCGAGGAATTTCCAAACTCGAAAATTTGGATTCCTGGATGTTGTCCAATGAATCCAGCCCGTCGCCTAACTCTAAGTTCAGGTCTTGAGTGATATCCTCCCCTCCGCGGGTATCCGGCTTGGAGGGATCGGGAATCCAGATGTAGCGAGTCCTTAAGATAGATGAAGGGTCGCCACACTGTCCCTCTACCACGGCAACATGATGGGTGACTTGGGGAGAGTTAATCTCTCTCAGATCGGGTTTAGGCCCAATCTGGTCGTAATCCGTAGCGACTCCCAGGGCGGCGAAGTGATCCAAGAGCTCGTTTATGGAGGAGAGCTCCACTGGATCTAACTGCTCGGCGAGTTCCGAGCTGACATGAAGATTGTTTTCGATGGCTCGAGAGGTCATCGTCGGCGCAGAAGACGAACAGGCGGTCATAAGAAAACCACCTAGCCGGAGGGTTTGGCCGACAGCCAAAGCTCCCTTAGCAACGGTGCCGTCTTTAAAGACGGGGCGAGGCATCCTTCCTGATGGCGACGACACAGAGGAACTCTTAATGAAAGCACCAATGTCGGTGTCAAAACCGGCGGATCTCGGGTAGGGGGTCCTGAACTGTGCGTCTAGGCCGGATGGTAACAGGAGGCAAGGGACACGAAGTTTTACCCAGGTTCAGGCCCTCTCGATGGAGGTAAAACCCTACGTCCTGCTTGATTAATATTGATGATATAGGTAGTACAAAAGTAGATCTACCACAAGATCGGAGAGGCTAAACCCTAGAAGCTAGCCTATGGTATGATTGTTGTTGTGTATCTTGTCCTACGGACTAAAACCCTCCGGTTTATATAGACACCGGAGAGGGTTAGGGTTACAGAAAGTCGGTTACAATGGTAGGAGATCTACATATCCGTATCGCCAAGCTTGCCTTCCACGCCAAGGAAAGTCCCTTCCGGACACGGGACGGAGTCTTCAATCTTGTATCTTCATAGTCCAGGAGTCCGGCTGAAGGTATAGTCCGGCCATCCGGACACCCCCTAATCCAGGACTCCCTCAGGCCCCCTCGATGACGGTGTCGATATCCTCTTGGTCGGTCGAAGGAGGGTCTGGAAACCAGAAAGGAGGATGAAGCAAGTCCAAAATCAAAATTTAGAACAAAGAACTGGAAGAAAAAATAGAGACGGGAGGCGGGCCACTTACCCGTGCCGAGTTGAGAAGAGGTGGTTCCCTCCCCGCCAACATTCGTGGTCGGGACAGAGCCGCCATCACCCATGCTTGACTCCTCCTCCTCCTCCATGCACATGGGCTCGGGGGAAGGTGCCCTTGCCGGGGACGCCCCTCTAGGAGGTGGGGTTGACGGGGGCGGCGTGTCGGGGGTGGCCCGCAGTGGCTCCTCCTGTTGCCGCTCTCCTCCTGCAAACCCGGCAAGGTCAGCACCAAGGATTCACACCCCAATGCCCCGCGATGAGGAGTGAGTAATGAACTCACGCTGGGGGCTGAAGCGGGGGCTGCGTCGAGGGTTCTTGTCTGGGCTGATCACCACCAGCTCCGGCGTGCGCATTGTGCTCACCGGTGGCTTGTCGTCGTCGAAGCCCTGGCACTCTTCGCCGTCCTCTGGGCCTGCGTCTCCATGTCGCTACAAAGATAAGATCAAGTCAGGGAAGATGGCGCAGGCTGAGGGTTAGAAATGATGAAGGGCGGGATGCTTACTCGTCCTCCTTTGCTTGCCTCCTCTTTCTCTTCGGGCTGAAGGACCCAAGGTCGAAGTTGGCCTCCGGGGCGACGTCCGCGGTGGGAGGGGAAGGTGAAGGCATCCTACGCTGCTTGGATGAGGAAGAAGTGGCGGCCACGGCCTTCTTCGCTACTGCAACCCTCGTCTCACGCGCGGGCTGTGCCTGGGCCTATTGCCGCTACATGGTCCTGCCGGGCCGGACCGGCTTGCCGGAGCTAGCCCGCTGTAGGACGCATTTTCTCTCTAGGGCCGGGGGGTCCTCTGCCTCGGTCTTCTCTTCGGTCGACTCCTCCACCACGTCTTCAATAAGGGGGGCCCCAGCACCAGCGTCGTTGGATCCCCCGGCAGCTCCCGTCCACTTGGCGAACATCTTCTCCTCTGCGGTCACATCAGCCTCGTCCTCCACGGTGCCGAGGCTGCCGGCCTCCTCGACAAGCGATGCCTCCTCTTGCCGGGCGGTGATGTACGCTAGCTCCTTTGTGGTGGTGTCGTAGAAGAGCTACGACTCATCGCGAAGGTACCTCTCCGACAAGTTGTCGAAGAATTCCTGCACCAGCTCTACTTCTGGCTAGTCCCAAGTTGGGTCATGGCCGTGCGCATTGAAGACCGGCATCATGGCGATGATGGTGGTCTGGCAAGAGTTGTTGCTCAGCGGGACCACCTCCGCCGGCAACACAAATAGATACCTGCCGACCTTGCTAGCCTTGCCGGTCTTCTCGGCCCTGCCGCCCTCGTCGACCTTGAGCTTAAAAAGCCTCTGGCAGAGGTGGGCGTGCTGCAGCACCGTGAAGTTGTGGTGTAGGCCGGGGCGGACCCTCATGATGTCGTCCACGTTCCGGAAGTCCCAGGCCGGCCTCCCCTTATTGTGCAGCGAGGCAATCCGGCGATGGATGAAATCGGCCCCGATCATCTCGAGAGTGAGCCTGGCCGAGGGGACGCGATGGATCCTGGTGGTGGCGACTGTGAGCTTCTTGTCATCGACATCAACATGGCTCTAGTCCTTCCTGCGGACCGGTGGCTTTCGACAGACCCGACAGAACTCCTGCGGATCCTCCTCCACAATCCAGCACCACCGGCCCCACCACTCCTCCCACCTCTCCTTCTGGGCGCCCTTCGGGTATGTGCCCTTCCTCTGGGTCCTGGGGATCTAGGTGATGCTGCCAGAGATGGCGCCCCCTAGCTGGATGCGAGGGGTGAAGTAGTGGCAGAAGAGCGCCGTGCTGGGATGCACTCTGGCAAAGCCCTCACAAAGGTGGGCAAAGAAGGCCATGCAGGCCACGGCGTTCGACATAAAATCGAGAAGATGGAAGACAAAGGTGTTCATGATGTCGTTGAAGAAATCGGAGAAAGGGGGCAGAGCCCGCAGGAGAAGTAATCAAAGAAGAAGGGGTACCGATTTTGGCCGTCCTTGGCAAAGGTGGCAGGGATGATACGCATGGCGGGGTGCCCCAACATCTCTGTCCCCCACAGGGGCGTGAACTTCTCCTTGAGGGTGAGCACGTCGATCGTCTAGGTGAAGAGGGCGCATTCCATCCGCATCTCCACCAACTCACTCTTCGACACCTCCTTCGCCCCAGCGTCCTTGGCCGCTCCCTTGCCCTTGCGCCATGGCGGCTGAGAAGAGGTAAGGGATCGAGAGAAATGGGAGTGCGGTGGCGGCTGGTGAGTAGAGGTGAAAGCTTCGGTTCGCGCTTGGAGAAGAAGAGGGGAACGGCGGTTCCGAGATTGGAGAAGGCACGGAGGGTAAATGAGCAGCGCCCCTGCGGTTTCCTCTTTTTTATGGGGAAGACAAGGGCCGCCTCTTTACTATTCACCATGGGGTGACGCAAGCACGCTGCAACCGCCCCATGCACGACCCGCACGTCATGCACTCAATGCGGGTCGTGGGGAAGCACAACTCGCAAGGATTTAGCGCAGTTAAAACTCTGCCATGCCTCCCCTCGCACTGTTCTGGGCCTGGCCCAACAACGCTCCACACTTATGTGTGGCCCAGGCCCGAGGACTCCTGTCAGTGTACAAAAGTAGGGGCCCTTCTGTACCCCTTTACTTGTGCACGAGCAGTCGAAGCCACACCTGCGACCGGGATTGGCAGGGTAGAGGAAGCGAAGATACTAGGCTGTCGAGGCAGCACCCAAGCCAGAAGCATAAAGAGCAAAGGGATAGGACGGGCTTCCCCCGACAAGAGCCATGCCGGGACGGCCTACATGGCCTCGGCAAGAGCATTGCCGGGGCAACTTGCCCAACACCAGCAAGACCGCCACCTTTGAGCCTGAGAGTTATGACGCCATCAACAACGTCAAGGCCAAGGCTCGGGAGCGCCTGCAAGCCTACATGAGCACCAGAAGACGAAGACCCCCAGCATGATCTTGCCAGGGCAACCGAAGACCCCCGGCTAGACCCTTGCCGAGGATGCTCGCAGAACCCCCCAGCAAGACACTAGCCGGGAGCGTCTGCGGGGCCGAGGCCAGGCCCTCACTTGCCAAAGCTTTGCTGCCCCGCGCCCGTTCCGAGGTGGCAACCAGCCTATCAAGTAGGCACGCACTTGCATGGTAGCATGCAGCTTCTAGGCCAACCAGCCAAGCACCTGCGTGGTGGCATGCAGATCTTCGTCAAGACCCTGCCACCGCACCAGCTCAGCAGCCAGCCAGCGTGGCGCTGCATGCCTCATCAGCCTGGACGCGCGTCAGAGCAAGGCGAGGCGACGACGGATGGGACGGGCTTCTTTGTCGTCCCCGATAAAGCAAGAGGACAGATAGGCAGCACATTAAATGCATTTGTCCTAGGATGTGAGGAGATAAACTAGTACACTATACATACTTTCCACCTCCTGTGTGCCACTGTGGCAACCCCTTTGACATATAAAAGGAGGCCCGAGGCGTACTGAGGGGGGATTCGGCCAATTCTGACTTTTTGGACTAGGCATGCACCGCAGCTAGTTCAAGAGCTCAAGAACACTAAGTACACACAAAGCAGCACTAGTGTTTTACGCATCGTTTGCGGCCCGAACTTGGGTAAAAATCTCACCGAGTTGATCTTCTATACCCGCTCTTTGCGCAACCCCACGCCGCGCAACCGTAGAAGGGACTCCCGGAGGGATCCCATAGGTGTCGTTCCAGAACCCCGACAACTATAATATGCAAGGGATGGAGAAAACAATTCCCGAGCTCTTCACGATGCTAAAGGCCGCGGTGGTAGAAAACTAGAAGGAGCATCAAGTGTTGATGGTGAACAAGACCACTAGTTTCAAGAAAAAGGGCAAAGGGAAGAAGGGTTACTTCAAGAAGAATAGCAAGCCAGTTGCTGCTCAAGGGAAGAAGCCCAAGTCTGGACCTAAGCCTGAAACTGAGTGCTTCTACTACAAAGGGACTGGTTACTGGAAGCGGAACTGCCCCAAGTATTTGGCGGATAAGAAGGATGGAAAAGTGAAAGGTATATTTGATATACATGTTTTTGATGTGTACCTTACTTATGCTCGTAGTAGCGCCTGGGTATTTGATATTGGTTCTGTTGCTCACATTTGCAACTCGAAACAGGGGCTACGGATTAAATGAAGATTGGCTAAGGACGAGGTGACGATGCGTGTGGGAAATGGTTCCAAAGTCGATGTGATCGCCGTCGGCATGCTACCTCTACATCTACCATCGGGATTAGTTTTAGACCTAAATAATTGTAACTTGGTGCCAGCATTAAGCATGAACATTATATCTAGATCTTGTTTGATGCGAGATGGTTATTCATTCTAATCAGAGAATAATGGTTGTTCTATTTGTATGAGTAATATCTTTTTATGGTCATGCACCCTTGATGAGTGGTCTATTTTTGTTGAATCTCGATTGTAGTGATACACATATTCATAATATTGAAGCCAAAATATGCAAAGTTAATAATGATAGCGCAACTTATTTGTGGCACTGTCGTTTAGGTCATATTGGTGTAAAGCGCATGAAGAAAATCCATGCTGATGGGCTTTTGAAATCACTTTATAATGAATCACTTGATGCTTGCAAACCATGCCTCATGGGCAAGAAGACTAAGACTCTGTTCTCCGGAACAATGAAGCGAGCAACTAACTTGTCAGAAATAATACATACTGATGTATGCGGTCTGATGAGTGTTGAGGCTAGCGGTGGGTATCGTTATTTTCTAACCTTCACAGATGATTTGAGCAGATATGGGTATATCTACTTAATGAAACATAATCTGAAACATTTGAAAAGTTCAAAGAATTTCAAAGTGAAGTGGAAAATCATCGTAACAAGAAAATAAAGTTTCTATGATCTGATCATGGAGGAGAATATTTGAGTGACGAGTTTGGTCTTCATTTGAAACAATGTGGAATAGTTTCGCTACTCAAGCCACCGGGAACACCACAGCATAATGGTGTGTCCGAACATCGTAACCATACTTTATTAGATATGGTGCGATCTATGATGTCTCTTACCGATTTACCACTGTCATTTTGGGGTTATACTTTAGAGACAGAGGCATTCACGTTAAATAGGGCACCATCTAAATCGGTTGAGACGACACCATATGAACTGTGGTTTGGCAAGAAACCTAAACTATCGTTTCTTAAAGTTTGGGGTTGTGCTGCCTATGTGAAAAAGCTTCAACCTGATAAGCTCGAACCCAAATTGGATAATGTGTCTTCATAGGATACCCAAAGGAGACTGTTGGGTACACCTTCTATCATAGATCCGAAGGGAAGATATTCGTTGCTAAGAATGGATCCTTTCCAGAGAAGGAGTTTCTCTAGAAAGAAGTGAATGGGAGGAAAGTAGAACTTGATGAGGTAATTGTACCTTCTCCCGAATTGGAAAGTAGTTCATCACAGAAATTAGTTCCAGTGATTCCTACACCAATTAGTGAGGAAGCTAATGATGATGATCATGAAACTTAGATCAAGTTACTACCGAACCTCGTAGGTCAACCAGAGTACAATGCGCACCAGAGTGGTACGGTATTCCTGTTCTGGAGGTCATGTTACTAGACCATGATGAACCTACGAACTATGAGGAAGGGATGATGAACCCAAATTCCGCAAAATCGCTTGAGGCCATGAAATCTGAGATGGGATCCATGTATGAGAAGAAAGTGTGGACTTTGGTTGACTTGCCTGATGATCGGCAAGCCATAGAGAATAAATGGATCTTTAAGAAAAATACTGACGCTGACGGTAATGTTACCGTCTGCAAAGCTCAACTTGTTGCAAAAGGTGTTCGACAAGCTCAAGGAGTTGACTATGATGGGACCTTCTCACCCGTAGTGATGCTTAAGTCTATCTGAATCATGTTAGCAATTGTTGCATTTTATGATTATTCAATTTGGCAAATGGATGTCAAAACTGCATTCCTTAATGGATATCTTAAAGAAGAGTTGTATATGATGCAACCAGAAGGTTTTGTCAATCCTAAAGGTGCTAACAAAGTGTGCAAGCTCCAGCGATCCATTTATGGACTGGTGCAAGCCTCTCGGAGTTGGAATATATGCTTTGATAGTGTGATCAAAGCATATGGTTTTATACAGACTTTTGGAGAAGCCTCTATTTACAAGAAAGTGAGTGAGAGCTCTATAGCATTTCTAATATTATATGTGGATGACATACTGTTGATTGGAAATAATACAAAATTTCTGGATAGCATAAAAGGATACTTGAATAAGAATTTTTCAATGAAAGACCTTGGTGAAGCTGCTTATATATTGGGCATCAAGATCAATAGAGATAGATCAAGACGCTTAATTGGACTTTCACAAAGCACATACCATGATAAATTTTTGAAGAATTTCAAAATGGATCAGTCAAAGAAAGGGTTCTTGCATGTGTTACAAGGTGTGAAGTTGAGTCAGACTCCATGCTCGACCACTGTAGAAGATAGAGAGAAAATGAAAGTCATTCCATATGCCTCAGCCATAGGTTCTATCATGTATGCAATGTTGTGTACAAGACCTGATGTGTGCCTTGCTATAAGTTTAGTAGAGAGGTACCAAAGTAACCCAGGAGTGGATCACTGGACAACGGTCAAGAACATCCTGAAATACCTGAAAAGGACTAAGGATATGTTTCTTGTTTATGGAGGTGACAAAGAGCTTGTTGTAAATACTTACGTCGACGCAAGCTTTGACACTGATCCGGATGACTCTAAGTCACAAAATGGATACATATTTATATTGAATGGTGGAGCTATCAGCTGGTGCAGTTCCAAGCAGAGCGTTGTGGCGGGATCTACGTGTGAAGCGGAGTACATAGCTGCTTCAGAAGCAGCAAATGAAGGAGTCTGGATGAAGGAGTTCATATCCGGTCTAGGTGTAATACCTAGTGCATCGGGTCTAATGAAAATCTTTTGTGACAATACTGGAGCAATTGCCTTGGCGAAGGAATCCAGATTTCACAAGAGAACCAAACACATCAAGAGACACTTCAATTCCATCCGCAATCAAGTCAAGGAGGGAGACGTAGAGATTTTCAAACTACATACGGATCTAAATGTTGTAGACCCGTTGACTGAGCCTCTTCCACGAGCAAAACACGATCAGCACCAAGACTCCATGGGTGTTAGAATCATTACTATGTAATCTAGATTATTGACTCTAGTGCAAGTGGGAGACTGAAGGAAATATGCCCTAGAGGCAATAATAAAATTGTTATTTATATTTCCTTATATCATGATAAATGTTTGTTATTCATGCTAGAATTGTATTAACCGAAAACATAGTACATGTGTGAATACATAGACAAACAGAGTGTCCCTAGTATGCCTCTACTTGACTAGCTCGTTAATCAAAGATGGTTAAGTTTCCTGACCATAGACATGTGTTGTCATTTGATGAACGGGATCACATCATTAGAGAATGATGCGATGGACAAGACCCATCAGTTAGCTTAGCATTATGATCATTTAGTTTTATTGCTATTGCTTTCTTCATGACTTATACATATTCCTCTGACTATGAGATTATGCAACTCCCGAATACTAGAAGAACACTTTGTGTGCTACCAAACGTCACAACGTAACTGGGTGATTATAAAGGTGCTCTACAGGTGTCTCGGATGGTGTTTGTTGAGTTGGCATAGATCAAGAAAAGGATTTGTCACTCCGATTGTCGGAGAGGTATCTCTAGGCCCTCTCGGTAATGCAGATGACTATAAGCCTTGCAAGCAGTGTGACTAATGAGTTAGTTGTGGGATGATGCATTGCGGAACGAGTAAAGAGACTTGCCGGTAATGAGATTGAACTAGGTATGATGATACCGACCATCGAATCTCGGGCAAGTAACATACCGATGACATAGGGAATGACGTATGTTGCTATGCGGTTTGACTGATAAAGATGTTCATAGAATATGTAGGAGGCAATATGAGCATCCAGGTTCCGCTAATGGTTATTGACTGGAGATGTGTCTCGGTCATGTCTACATAGTTCTCAAACCTGTAGGGTCCACATGCTTAACATTCGATGACGATTTGTATTATGAGTTATGTGTTTTGGTGACCGAAGTTTGTTTGGAGTCCCGAATGAGATCACGAACATGACGAGGAGTCTCAAAATGGTTGAGAGGTAAAGATTCATATATTGGAAAGTTATATTCGGATATCAGAATGGTTCCGAGTGATTCGGGTATTTTTCCAGAGTACCGAGGGCTTATCGGACCCCCCCGGGGAAGTGTTGGGCCAACATGGGCCTAAGGGAGAGAGAGGGAAGCCCACGGGGGGTGGCCGCGTGCCCCCCTCCTAGGGAGTCCGAATAGGACAAGGAGGAGGGGGCGGCACCCCCCATCCCTTTCCCTCTCCCTCTCCTTCCTATTCCCTTCGGTCGAAAAAGGGAAAGGCGGGGGGTGAGGGAGTTCTGGATTAAGGGGTCCTCGGGCGTCCGGGCTATGTGACGTGGGCTGGACTAATGGGCCATGAAGATACAAGACAGAAGACTTCCTCCCGTGTACGGATGGGACTTTCCTTTACTTGGAAGGCAAGCTTGGCGTTTGGATATGAAGATTGCTTCATTTGTAAACCGACTCTATACAACCCTAGGTCCCTCCGGTGTCTATATAAACCAGAGGGTTTAGTCCGTAGAGGCAATCATAATCATACAGGCTAGACTTCTAGGGTTTAGCCATTATGATCTCGAGGTAGATCAACTCTTGTAAGCCCCATATTCATCCAAGATAATCAAGCAGGAAGTAAGCAGACCAAGGCATAGCCTAGTGGCGGGAAGGGGCTGATGCCTTCCCACCCACCCAGGTTCAAGGCATGGTACTTGCAATTTGGGTTTGTTGCACCAATTATATTGTAGGGGGTTCCCTTAGAGTCTTTCTGTCAAAAAAATCAAGCAGGAAGTAGGCTATTAATGACCTCCATCAAGAGGGCCCGAACCTGGGTAAACATCGTGTCCCTGTCTCCCGTTACCTTCGATCCTCAGACGCATAGTTCGGGACCCCCTACCCGAGATCTACCGGTTTTGACACCGACATTGGTGCTTTCATTGAGAGTTCCTGTGTGGCGTCGACAACAGGATTGATGGCTCGCCTTGTTATCAAGGACAGTATCACTTTCGGAGAGGCCCTGGCCTCAGGCCAAACCCTCCAGCTGGGCAGCTTCACCATGGCAGCCCATTCGGCCTTTTAGCCGACGATGACTTCCCAAGTCATCGAAAATCGTCTCCGTGTTGACCCCAAATACTCCAAACGGATGGATCCGGCGGATTTGTCGTCTTTAAACGAACTCCTGGATCGCATCGCCGCCCTGGGGGTCGCTATAGACTATGATCAGATTGGGCTTAAACCCAATCAGAGAGAAATCAAATCTCCGTCGGTCACCCATCAGATAGCGGTCATAGAGGAGCAAAACAAGAACTCTTCCCCTATGCTGAAAACAAGCTACGTTCGGATTTCCATGCTCGGAGAGCCGGATACCAGTCTGTGGGGTGACACTTCCAGTCCTCTAAACTTAGAATCGGGCGTTGGGCCTAAAGATTCATTGGACACCCCGGAGCCCAAACTAATAAACTCGGAAGTATTTCAAACTCCGGACTCCACATTGGGTCAGGGTTCGGATTTAACGCCACCCACCCACCACAAGAAATATTCGCCAACCAATTCCGGTCCCCCGGATATATGCGACCTCATGTACGTACGGCAGCAGCCTCAGGAAATAGTCCATCACTTTTGGGCCAGATTCCTCCTCGTTGAGGACAAGATTAAGGATTGCAGCGACGAGGACGCGATTTCAGTATTCTGCAATAATTGCGCGGACGAAGTAATCCTCAACGCCCTCAACCGTCATCGCGTACTACACTTCGCTGACTTGGAAACCATAGTACAGAAGTATTGCACAATGGAAAGCGCCTGGAAAACTCACACAGCTCACTGGGAACCACCGGCCTGCATGCCACCTCCCTGGCGGGCAAAAAGGATGCACCCTCGCGGGGCACCCGACCCCATAGGCAAGAAAATTAAACCCATTACGGGACGTGGAACCGTCCTTGAGGGATGGCTCGATAAGCCATGCAAAATACACACGACACCGGATAACGAACCAACCCACAGCCTCAGAGCATGTTGGATACTCCAGCAAGTGGCCAAGACCGGCGAGGATATCCTCACAAAAACACCTCATAGCAGTATTCTCCAGAAGACAACGACCTCAGAGTATTGACGGTCTTCGAGACTTTCACTTCAAACAATCGGCGCAAGAGGGCACTCCGTGACCTCGCTGCCAAGTCGCAACAATAAATCCCTGGAATGACACGGCCATAACTTTTAATGCCGAGGACGAACCAAAAATCCGGTTAGTCCGGGCACCAGTCGCCTTGGTTCTCAATTCAATTGTGGATGGCTTTCAGCTCACTAAAGTGCTCATGGACGGCGGCAGCGGGTTGAACCTCATCTACAAGGACACGCTCAATAAAATGCAAATGGATAGGAGCCGCATCAAGCTAAGTAATACGACCTTTTGAGGAATTATACCCAGTCGGGAAGCAAGATGTGTGGGAAAAATTAAACTCGACGTGGTATTCAGCACGCCGGAGAACTATCGTTCCGAAGAGATAACCTTTCAAGTGGCCCCTTTCAACAGCGGATATCACGCCCTGTTGGGGAGAGACGCATTCACGCGCTTTCAAGCCATACCTCACTACGGGTATATGAAGCTCAAGATGCCCGGGCCAAACGGTATTATCACTCTCACCAGTAATCTGGACATAGCGCTCCGCGCCAAAAACAAAACCGCATCCTTGGCCCTCAAGGCACTATCCGAGGCCCTTACGGCTGAAGAATTAACCGCACTACGCTCCATGGTCGATAGGGACGACGTAATCCTTCATAAGCGGCCCAAATCTACCTCCTTCAAACCAGCGGACAAAATCGTTCCATCGGAGCACAGCTGGACCCGACGGTCGATGCCGCATTACGCGAGTTCCTGCGCGAGAACTGGGACATATTCGCCTGGCACCCTTCTGATATGCCAGGAATCCCATGCAGATTGGCCGAGCGCAGCCTCAATATATTAAAGGGATAAAAGCCGGTCAAGCAAACACTGCGGCGCTTTTCCAAACCCAAACGACAAGTTATGGGGGAGGAGCTAGCCAAGTTAATTGAGGCCGGGTTGATCAGAGAGATAAAACACCCGAACTGGCTAGCAAACCTGGTGATGGTAGCAAAGAAGGACAAATCCTGGCGCCTGTACGTTGATTTCAAAGATCTCAACAAGGCTTGCCCCAAGGATCCCTTCCCCCTCCCCCGCATCGATCAGATCATTGACGCTACTGCAGGACATGACTCATTGTGTTTCCTCGACGCATACTCCGGATACCATCAAATCAAAATGAAGGAGTCTGATCAAGCCGCAACGGCATTCATTACCCCATACGAGCCTTTCTGCTTTAACACTATGCCCTTCGTGCTGAAAAATGCCAGTGCTACCTACCAACACATGATTCAAACATGCCTGGAGAAACAAATCGGCAAGACGGTCGAAGCATGTGTGGATGAGGTCGTCATCAAAACTAAGCACATTGAGTCCCTAGTAGACGACATGCGTCTCTCATTCGACAACCTCTGTACATATGACATCAAGCTCAACCCAGAAAAGTGTGTCTTTGGCGTCCCCGTTGAAAAACTGTTGGGCTTCATCGTTTCCAATAGAGGAATTGAGGCAAACCGAGCCAAAATCTGAGCTTTGTCACAATTGGCTACACCAACAAACCTCAAACAGGTCCAAAAACTAGCCGGATGCGTGGCAGCTTTAAGCTGCTTTATCTCTAGATTGGGATAAAAAGCATTGCCACTATATCGCCTGCTCCGACACACCGACCACATCGAGTGGACGGACGCGGCAACGGCCGGACTGAAAGAAATAAAAGCTCTTTTAGCGAGCAACCTAGTCCTGGCCGCGCCAAACATCGGCGAACCCACGTTATTATACATCTCTGCAACACACCAGGTGGTGAGTACGGTGCTCCTCGTCAAACAAGAGGAGGACGGACATAAATTCCCACTTCAGAAACCGGTATATTATGTATCCACTGTCCTCACACCAGGAAAATGCCGGAACCCTCATTACCAAAAGATAGCATATGCGGTCTTCATGGCATCCCGGAAGCTACGATACTACTTCCAAGAGTGCTTGATCATGGTGGCTTCTGAAGTACCACTCAGTGACATAATAAACAACCGTGAAGCTACCGGCCGGATTGCCATGTGGGCCATTGAGCTCTTGCCCATTTGATATAACATACAAACCACGCCGAGCCATTAAATCCCAAGTATTGGCTGACTTTGTCGTCGAATGGACAGGGGCCGAACTCCCTAAAGAGTATGATACATATTCCAATTGGGTCATGCACTTCGGTGGCTCTAAAATGATGGCCTGTTTAGGAGTGGGAGTTGTCTTAACATCCCCCAGAGGAGACATAGTCCAATATGTACTCCAAATATTATACACGGACTCCAATAACGCAGCCTAATACGAGGCCTTACTGCACGGTCTTCGGATGGCTGTATCCATGGGCATACAACGCCTAGAGGTGCGCAGGGATTCAAACCTCACAATATCCCAAATAAACGGAGACTTCGACGACAAAGATCCAAAGATGGCGGCCTATCGTAACATCGTACTCAAAATATCAGCTCGGTTCGAGGGACTCGAGTTTCATCATGTGGCTCGAGAAAGTAATCAAGCGGCAGATGTCCTTGCTCGCATGGGCGCCAAGCATGACCCCATCCCGCCTATCATCTTTTTGGAAAGCCTCTTCAAGCCATCCGTGGTGTGGCAGGATGAGAGCGGCAACACTAGTCCAGATCCGGTTATACCCCCAGATTCCCAACACAATACCGATATCATCGAGGGCTCAGCCACCGAAATAACACCACCGGCCCATCTAATAATGGCAGTAATTTCCCCATGGGACGAACCCTTCTTGGCCTACCTTAATAGGTGAGGGCTCCCCGAGGATCAAAATGAGGCTCGATGCATCGTTTGACATTTGAAATCCTACAAGGTTCATGAAGGAGAGCTCTACAAGAAGAGCGCGATCGGAATACTTCAAAGATGTATCTGCAAACACTAGTCTTGGCGGTCACCACGCCGTGGCTCGGGCTCTTGTAAGCAAGGCCTTCCGTACTGGTTTCTTCTGGCCAACGGCCCGACCATATGAACAGGACCTTGTCCAATGTTGTATGGGATGCCAGCTTTTCGCCAATCAAAGCCATATGCCGCCTACCTCTTTACAAACAATCCCCATTACTTGGCCTTTCGCGGTTTGGGGGCTTGATATGGTCGGACCCCTTAATGGGGCAGGCCATAAGTAAAAAATATATGCTGGTCATGGTAGATAAATTCACTAAGTGGATAGAGGCCAAACCAGTTAAAACGGCCGAAGCCGGACCAGCGATAGACTTTATATCCTTTGTCGTACACCGTTATGGTGTCCTACACAACATCATCACCGATAACGGCTCCAACTTTATAGCCGACGAAGTGAAAACATGGTGTGCTAACCTAGGCATCAAGCTCGATTATGCCGCCGTCTATCACCACCAAACAAACGGTCAAGTTGAACGAGCTAATGGTCTTATCATGAGTGGCATTAAGGCTAGACTAGTACGGTCTTTAAAAGAGTCAGAAAAACACTGGGTCAAGTAGCTCGACTCCGTACTCTGGGGGCTACGGACCATGCCCAATCGCACTACCGGTTACACACCATTCTTCATGGTGTACGGCGCGGAGGCTATTTTTCCCTGCGACATCATTCATGACTCACCTTGAGTGCGCATGTACAAAGAGAGAGAGGCCGAGCTTGATCGGCAGGACAGCCTAGATGCCCTGGAGGAGGAGCGCGATATTGCAAAAGCTTGCTCCGCATTCTATCAACAACAAGCTCGCAGATACCAAAGTAGGGAAGTGCGGGCCAAGACTTATAATGTTGGTGAACTTGTTATACGCTTGCCAGAAAATAAAAAGGACAAACTCAAGCCCAAGTGGCAAGGTCCCTTCATTATAGATGAAGTTCTCACTAGAGGTGTGTATTGTCTTCGTGATGCATCGGATAATCGCTTAGAGCCGAACCCGTGGAATGCCGCGAGACTCCGAAGATTCTACACCTAGAGTCGGACTCATTGTTCGTTTTCTTTTTCTCCTCTTTTCATTTTTTTCTCTCTTTAAATTTTCTCTTTAGCTTTATAGCTCCTGTGCGGCTAGACCGCACACTTATGAGGTACACATCCTTAAATGTATACGCCCATAATACCTGGGGGCTTCTTTTACAGAAGCGTATTATCATTTCCCGAGCATCAAGCTCACCACATATGTGTCCTTTTATCATATACTAGCAAAAGTGCCCGTGCGTTGCAACGGGATAATAGAGCTACGAATTGGCCATTTATCACGAATGTTGAATATCCCTAGCTTCATTTATGACACAAAAACCCATTCCCATTTGTGCAGACATTCAATTGTAATTAGCGCTCATGATCCAGGCGAAGTTGAAAAACATCCCTAGCCGACTCATAGTTTCTTAGTCATTAGAGTACATTAATAAATCTTTTTGATTGAAACGCATACATACCTTGAAGTAACTCTGAAGAAAGAACACTGCTTGGTGTCATGCATGGGATGCTCAAAAGTAGGAGGTCAGTGCATCCATCGGAGTAGTAAGCTTGTAATCGCGTGGAGGCTGCCATCTAGCCGGTAACACAATCGGCTGTTCTCTGTGGATCGAGGAAGGTTATGCATGAAGTTTGAAGTGGGAGGACCATCAATTCTAGGCACATGAAGGTCGGCACCGAGTCTACCTTGTGGATCGATAGGTGTGTCCGTGAGGCAAGCTAGCATCTTGATTAAAATCCATCACCCTCCTTCTACCAGCTATACGTTTGTGGGAGGCATCGTGACATCCGTTATAGCAGGCGCCGTCACTGTTGCGGTCGGTGATCATTGACTGAACGGGCAAAGACACGTACCACAGCTCCGCGCTCAGCGCTATGCTGTCGTCAAGTTGGAGAAGATAGGTACCACGACTTGAGGCTCTACGCCATGTCGCTGCCAAGTCGATCGATCCAGTACGTGCCGACTGGGAGATCAACCGTGAGGTCCCGCTCGCACTAGCCAGATCTAAGCATGCGGAGTCCCAGCACCAGTAATCTTCCCGTCTCATTGTCAACTAATCAATATCACATGTTCAGGACGATCAAGAGCTACACCAACAACACTTGTTCTCTCCGTTTAATTTTTTTTCGAAAAGGGGGGGCTCCCCGGCCTCTGCATCAGAACGATGCATACGGCCATCTTATTAAACAAAAAAGGCAAAAGTGCCAACAAGGTTCCACAGTCTCCAGCTAAACCAAAAGGAAAAAGAGAAATGCAGCTCACACAGAGCTCCAGACGGCTAGATATACAAACTAGCCCAAAAAAGATGCCACAACCGGCTGGCTAAGAATAGATAGGGAAACTAATTGCCTATCCTATTACATGACCGCCATCCAAACCGGTTGAAGATATCCCGAGCGACCATCTCCCAACGGATAGATCCAGTAACCAAATGCTCCCTGGCCTCCATCGGAGTGAGTAGCGACCATGAACGGATCAGTGCCGTAGCTCGGAAAATAACCTGCAAAAAATGAATCCGTGATGTTCTGTTAAAAACCAAATCATTTCTGCAATTCCAGATAGTCCATAACAAAGCGCAAACTCCAACCCGAATATGTCTTGTGAGAACAGGCCCAACCCCATTAAGCCATGTCCCAAATAAAGCATTGACAGAAGTCGGTGGAGGAAGATTAAAAGCAATATGAATCGTCCGCCAAAGAACTCTAGCCAACGGGCAATCAAAGAATAAATGCTTAATCGTCTCATCCCGATCACAGAAACTACACCTAGTAGGACCTGTCCAATTGCGTTTATCAAGTTGTTCTTTGTTAAAATAACTTGTTTATGGACAAACCACATAAACACTTTTATTTTTAAAGGCACCTTGACAGCCCAAACAAACTTGGAAGTTGGAATAGCAGTCGAATTAATAACATCAATATACATTGATTTAACTGTAAATACTCCAAAACTAGTCAACTTCCAACGCAATATATCGGGTCGGTGAGAAAGTTGAACCTCCATCAGTCTCCTTACTAGGTGAAGCCATTCTTCCCAATGATTGCCCGCTAGCGACCGTCGAAACTGAATATTAAGGGGGATAGATTGGAATATCGTTGCCATGAACACCTCACGTCGTTGAGCAATCCGATATAAAGACGGATATTGAATGGCTAAAGGTGATTCACCAAGCCAAGTATCCTCCCAGAAACGGGTACTTGTACCGTTTCCAATAACAAATTTCGTCCTATTGAACATAGATTGTTTGACTTTCATTAGTCCTTTCCAGAAAGGCGAATCAGTCGGCCTGACTGCGACCTGGGACAATGTTTTAGTTTGGAGGTACTTGTTACGAAGGATCTGCGCCCACATGGCCTCAGTCCCGGAGGACAGCTTCCACAACCACTTACTAAGAAGACATCTGTTCTTGACTTCAAGATTTTCAATCCCGAGACCCCCTTGGTCTTTCGGTCTACAGATGATGTCCCATTTAGCAAGCCGGTATTTTCTTTTAAGTTCATCACCCTGCCAAAAGAAGCGCGACCGATAGAAGTCCAGTCGTTTTCTAACACCAACTGGGACCTCAAAGAAAGATAAGAGAAACATAGGCATACTCGTGAGCACCGAAT
The DNA here is from genome assembly GCF_003073215.2 of Triticum urartu. Taxonomy (NCBI): domain Eukaryota; kingdom Viridiplantae; phylum Streptophyta; class Magnoliopsida; order Poales; family Poaceae; genus Triticum; species Triticum urartu. Next base: position 223,690,540 of record NC_053022.1, read on the forward strand.
TAATCAAAATCAACCGGCCTCCGTATGACATGAGCTTACCCTTCCAACAACTCAGTTTTTTCTCAAATCGATCCTCGATGCACTTCCATTCTCTGTTTGTTAGCCTACGATGGTGAATCGGGATACCAAGGTAAGAGAAGGGTAAACTCCCCAACTCGCACCCAAACAACTGCCTATAAGACTCCTGGTCGTCTTTGGCTCTACCAAAGCAGAACAATTCGCTCTTATGGAAGTTAATCTTTAACCCGGTTAATTGTTCAAACAGGCATAACACAAGCTTCATATTTCTCGCCTTTGCCAAATCATGTTCCATAAAGATGATTGTATCATCAGCGTACTGAAGGATGGAAACACCTCCCTCCACAAGATGAGGAACCAACCCACCCACTTGACCATTTTCCTTAGCCCGGCCTATCAAAATTGCTAACATATCCACCACAATGTTAAACAGGATAGGGGACATCGGATCTCCTTGTCTTAGGCCTTTATGTGTCTGGAAATAATGACCTATGTCGTCATTCACTTTAATTCCCACACTCCCTTTTTGCGTAAATGATTCGACCTGTCGGCGCCAGGCTTCATCCTTATAAGCAGAACAATATATTGCTAAAAATTTCCCTTCCTCCCTGCACCCGCAGCCTCCAGGCGAAGCTCAGAGCAGCCCGAGCGAATCGAGCGCAGCATCTCCCCGTGCCGGCTCCCGACCAGCAGCTGCCAGTGAGAAACTCCACCCCACGCCTGGCTCTTTCCTCCGTGTGCTCTTCTTTTCTCCCTTCGTCATCTCTCCGTTCATCTCCCATAGGAGTTGAGGAGTTCGCTTCCGTCGGAACCGCGTCCTTCCCCGACGACCAGCGCCGGCAGTCGGCAGTTGTCCGCCTCCAACTGCCTTGACCTTGGCCGGATATAGACGCGATGAATCCGAACCCCGCAAGCCCTGCAGCCCATGCCCCTGCGTCGTGCCTCACGCAGAGGCCTTTGCGTCCCCTCTATATCCCTTGTGCATTGACCCAGCCGCATCGAGCAGTATCGCTCACCCGCATGGGCTGCTCCAGGGGCCACCAGCCATGCGCCTATGGTGGGCGTCTTCGCTGAGCGTACAAAAACTTCCACGAGAACGTGCGGACCTCAAATTAGTATCACCTCATTTATATTACGATTTTGTCTATACAAATCGTAAAAGCGTATTATGACATGACAAGAAATCGTATTGTGATGGTGAACCCGAGAGATTCAACCCGTGCTTTATTATTACTATAGTACAAATGCCTGTGCGTTGCACCGAGCAAAAAATAAAATATAACCTGCTCCATGTGCCACTATGCAACATTTTTTAATCTAATTTCAAGGGGACATCATCCTCTAGTGCTTTGGCACCAATCACCCTTCTACTTCTTTCTTTATCCACTGTCCTTGTCTTCCAATCAAAGCACAGTATCATCATCAATGGAACGTGCCATTCGTAATCCTCCCATGCCCACACTTTCAATTCCAAACTCGTAATCAACACTCAGCATCAAGTTCTAACTACCATCGCTGACATGTATGCACCATACTCGGCACCCTTCCAATCGGCTCACTCCTTCATTTGCCATTCCCTCCTCTTTATTCTCTTCGTAATCAGATCATGTAATAGTGAAACTGTAAATTCCAGTCAAACGCTCCATCGGCTCACTAAAGATATGCAAGTCACTGAACACTTCTTTGCAAACCATTTTTTATATTAGAAAATAAAAGCATGAAAGTGTATACTAAGGCCTTATTTGGATCTCCTCCTGCTCCATGCTTCACCAAATTCTGGAGCGGAGCTGAGCCGAACAAAATATCCCCAAGAAGCTAGCTTCGAGAAGTATCGATCGATTGTAGTGTAAAAATCTGGAGCGAGGAAGACCCAGCTCCACAAAAATCAGAATCTGGAGTTCCCCTATATCACAGCTGAAATGCCACCGCCAAAGATAACGGTTCGCTCAGCCACGCAAAAGAAAACGATTCAACCCTCAATAGCCAGGCATCGCTAGGAATATCTCCCCTCGACAGGCATCTTGGGCTTGATCTAGCCGGCCCAGTATGGTCCTACACAGTCCAGCAACTGGCCCCAACCCAAAATCGCGATGGGAAGATGATTTAGTTGCCGAACGGAACGAGAACGCTGCATGGAGTGAGAAGCTGAGAAGAGAAGCTAGATTTGGGGAGTTTTGTGAAGTTTGAGGAGATCCGAACAGGCCCTAAGTTTTCGGTTCCTGCCAGGAATTTCAGGACTTAGGTCTTGAACTTTATACAGACAGATTCTCTTGTTGCGCAGCAGAATGGTCGCTGCCATTGACACGCAAAGAAAAAACTTGAGAAGTGTAAGTGTACTGAAGCGTGGAGTACACAACGTTTTCAGTCCGAGCTGGTTGAACCTTTGTTCTAAACTATCTTTTTTTGGTTTTTATGCCATGATGCTACTGGTCTGTGTCATTCCGTATCTTTCGACAGTGGAACCATATCTACTCTAGGTCGTATGAAAAGAACACAGCATTATCAATTTGGACTAAGATGACCAATGCAAATCTTTCATGAGATCGTGTGGCGCTCAAACAAATGTACAGAGATCAGACAACAACATTGAGTACTCGTACAGGGATACACCAGGCGTAACAATTAACAAATGGGAGTGTAGTGCCCCAATTCCTTACGAAGTGGAAGGCTGTAAGCTACAGAAAGTAGGCAGCGTAATTTAGTCCAATAATCCAGAAATGAACTAAATCATTATTAGGTACATATAATGAGAAGAACAATAAAAATTGTAGCAGCTAAGTATTAACATGAGGGTGTAAAAATCCAAGAACAAACAGCTCTCTTGGGACATTGCCAGATTATTATTTTGTTCCACAGTATTTTCAGATTTGTCGGCACGACCTTGGGCCATTATCATATCCTGACCTTGTTGTGTTCAATGCCTACATTCAGGTTATCGTCTGAAATCTGTCAACCAACAACGGCTACAGTTGTTATTTCAAGGTAACAATATCAGAAGGCGTGTTACCTAAACTGAACATGTAAGGCTCTACATTGGGGTATCATCAATTTTCACAAGAAAACCTAGAAAAATATAGAGTTGGTAAGCAGAGAAGTCTGTCGAGCAATGTTCGACAGTGATCATGGCATAGTTAGGACAGTTCCAAGAGGAAACAACGTCCATGAATTTTGCAAGGCTCTCTATAGTTTGTAACAGAAATAGACAAAGTTAACTACTAGTTCATAAATCAAAATAAACCCATCTATTCAAAATAAAGAGAAGATGCAATACAGATAGAATAGATGAGGTACGACATTGGCACTATGCACTTTCTTTACCATTTCAAACATTTGTGAAATAATATATAGTCAATTAGCAAAACCATGTTTTATTGGGATGATAATAAAGATAAAAATTTGAACTCAACGATGATCTAAGCCCTCATATATTTTTTATGGCAGTTTAGTATTATGTATATGTTTTTCCCTTCTGGGATAATGGCAGGTAAATATCTTGTCCCAGTATTATGCATACATCCAGTATTACTCTCAGCCATACTTTTCTCATGAGCAGATTGTTTCTACATAATATCCAAGTCTAGACTCTAGATTTAGAAGATGAAACAGAGGTAGCAATAGCAGGAAATGCTTTTGATAGTTCACACCAACATAGATTCATGTACACCATGTTTGCTTATAAACTGACTCATACCATAGTCCACCCAATTTGCAGATATAGAAAAAAGCTTGGAATTGTTGTAAATCGAGTCGTAGTTCAACTGACATAGACATACCTTGCCTGGATACCGAGATTGTCGGGATAGATGAGAAGAGGGCACCGACAAATATCATCAAGAATGTGAAAAATTGCTACTTGTGAGGCACAAGTATGGTGGGCGTCGATTGCAGGCCATGCTTGTGTTTCAACTCACATCACAGTGTCGAACCTTCCTTGATCAACCTATTTGACACATGTGCAATGCAACACAAATTGATGACATGAAATAGCGGGAAAAAATCAAGCGCTCGTTCAAAAATCCTAGAAGAATTCAAGCACACCACCTACATCTTTCTTGCTGATCTTCATGGTCTTCTCCTATAACACGCTGAGGTCTTTGACGCTCCACCGCATAAACTATGGGATGACGAATAGCGACATCATCATGAAAAAGGAGTCCAGGCAACAACATGGTCATGGTCGTTCCATCGAGGGCATTGCTGAGGACATGATATCACACCAACTGGTACTACACATTTCGTGAAAAAGTTTGGTAGTATAGTTTGTTGAGAATCATGTATCAACACAAATCATATCAGTACATGAGCCAAGGTGGAAGATCCTATATGTACCTATGATTGTGTATATCTAACATTATATACGATGTAAATGCATCCAATGAGGCATAGACGAAAACCTGGGTGTCGTGGCTGACAAGAAAGGCGGTGGGGCCTGGAAGTTGCTGAGCTAACTGTAGAAAATCTGGATGGTTGACAACATCACGTTGATCAGCATGTAGAACATCACGGCTGGCATGGCGAGAGGCGCAAGCAGTGGTAGCTCCAGCGCCATCGCTAAGGCCATGCTAGTGCAGCTAGGCAATGAATTTGATCCTACCATAATGGTGATAGGGTAATTAGTTTTTTATGAAATGTACACCACATACTTTCGGACCAGATTTCTTTCTACTATTGTCTATCACAAATGGAAAAGAGTAGCACATACTGCATTGTTTAGAATTATATGGGGGCTCCAATAATCATATAATTACACCGATTCATCAGACTCATAAGAAAATTAAGAGCATCTAGCTATTACAGTAAAAGAGGAGATGCACTTGTATAGTGCCAAGAACAAAACATGGATTGCTCTAATACATAATATCAGAAGAAATGCATTTCTACCATTTACAGAAAAAACGGGCACTAATTAAAAGGGATCACCTGTACTTACCTTTACTACAGGAAAATGTCTAACAATATTGCAAGAAACTGAAACTAATGCAGAGGATAAAAATTATGGTGGTTGTATCCTGTCATTTCGGGAAACATCTCAATAGTGGCTTTCCCAAATAGTACCTCAATTTCTTGTATTGTTAATGCACAAATTCATCTTGCAGACAAATCAGTAAAACTAAAAATATGTGTTACAATTGATGGTGCTTTTTATGTTCTCATGAACATCTACGTTAGAATATAAAAATGTAGGCTCATCTCTAGAAACGAAGAAAACATTAATGTATCTTGTATTAATTGCTGAAGAATAGACCAGGCAATTTCCGAGGTTTAGAGTACTCACATATATGTTATCAATCGAGGGGCTTCAGGTAGTGTAGCTCTTCGTTGGCTGAATGACGATGGCTACCATAGATTTGCATCAAAATTATGCTTTAACTATAAACTTTACTGCTATGTATATGATTTTCATGTAAAAACAAAATGATCCGAAGACATAGATTACAAACTGATAAAAAGAAATCTTAATGGCACTATGTCAGCTTGCTGTCTCCCCAGTGCTTCCCAAGAACCATGGTGCGAGCTGAAACTGTAAGGCCACTCTGCTTTGGTCAAGCCATAGTAGACTGCTTTACCTCCAGGCAATAGGGTAATTTGTCTTAGACTACCTATCAAGAAAGATGATTCAACTGAGATTAAACAACAATCAGCCCTTGTCATCACACCATTTCTTTGTTTCAAGGACTGAGTAGTTGATGCTCCAAATTAGAGCAATATGACTTTCTATGCACAGGAAATTTCACCTGGATCCGCTCTATAATTGAGGGATCACTATAACTGTCCCCCAGACTAACTTTTTCATTCACGCCTCTGCAACGCCACAATCTTTCTTATGCAACTTGCTAGTGACAGAGATGACCAAATCAATGGCGAGTTCTGTAATAAAATTGCTGCTCGATTCTTCCAATTACCTCATCAATTTTGCCATTAATTGAATGAAATAACAAAGCAATCACATCATCTATTCATAATACGCATAGGCATAAGGGAGGAAGAATGCACTGTGCTTCTCTGTATCCTATTCATCAGGGATGTGGAGGATAGCAATCGGAGGAGGACTCGTGACCATGGGCCTCTGCTCGTCGGCATCGACGACCGCTCCTTGGAGAAGACTACCATGTCGGATCCCGTCGGCTAGACTCTGCGTCATGGTAACGGTCATCCTCCAGCATGGGCTCTCGCAGGCAGGCCATGGAGGAGCGAGGCGACTGTGAGGGACACGAACGCCGCATGGTGTCGTGCGACGCCCCAGCTTTCGCATTCTGCTTCTGGTCCCGGCCTCGTCTGTGCTGGCTCGTGCTCCAGAGCCACCCTTTTGCGACGATGGGGTGGGTTCCGGCGGTGCGACAGCGAGGAGGAGTCCGGCGGCGTGACGGCGAGGCGGCGTGCGACAGCGTGGTAGGGGGCGGCGGTGCGCTGGAGGTGCCGATGGGATTGGGGGTCGTGGGTCGTGCGGGTAGATGGGTTATTTTCTGTAGGGGGCGCGGGTTGAATACTCCAAACGATAGGATGTTTTGTGCAAAAACGAAATGTTTTTTCAGATCCACTTAAAAGGGGACTGTGGGTTGAATTCTGAAAAAACAGATGGACTTCTATGTGAAAACGCCGCGACGGTGAACCCGACATGGAAAATATCAGGTGATACCATGCCTTAGATGATCCCATGATACGAGCTTCTGGTCCGTCAGATCTCAGATCCAACGGCTCCTAATAGGTTCTGAAAGGTTGCCGTACTTGTTCGCAATTTTTAGACTTCAAAAGATCTTTTTCGCAAAATGTTGAAAGCCTTCCGGGAGCAGTTGGATCCAACGGCTCCTAGGAGATCCTGTCATGGGAGCATCTAAGGCTCTGTATCACCTGATACTCTCCCGAACCCGACAGACTCAACCCGTGCTTTATTATTAGGGAAAAGATGCCTTTTCTTCGCCATCATATGCACCTTTATGACTTAAGTTTTTGCCAAGCTAGGTTGCATGGCTCCTGTGGTTATGCCCTACGTTCCTGTTTGTTCGGCTAGGTCATAAAGAGAGCACCTCTGCGATTGTTACAGCTGGGTCATCCAGACTTGTACCTCAAACTGGGTGAAGCCGAAAGCTAGCATTCTATTTCTTAAGGGAATAATTGGCCGGCGGACTAAAGGCGTTTTACCTTTGTTGCACCACGAACCCCTAGATATTATATATACTGCGATTTTTTCGAGTCACAGTTTGGGCATGCATACTAACGCATGTCCACCCAGGGAAAGGAACCCTTAACGGAACTATTCTCTCTAGAAGATGTTTCTTACAATCAATAAGTAATATAACATAGCTAGCCGAATATAACTTGTTTGTTCAAGCAACTATGACCACTACGGCTGGTTTCCATGCATGCCCTGGTATTTATCGTCGGTCCGGTATTCGGAAACACTCAGCACCTTCGGGACCGGAGGTCGAAGCGAAAAGGTCGGCCATGACAATTGTTTTACAATTCGGCTAAGGACAAATTTTTCAATTGAAGTACATAGTCACCTAGACTCAAAAGCTTCTTCCTCTATACCGTCTAACAGGCTGTCTAGCGTACAATCCTGTTGTGAAAACTTGGCGGCTATCTTTACTTCGTCATATACCAAGCTCACTGGAATCTCTTGTCCATCTGACCCTCGACGTCCGACCCGGGCCATATGATTCGGATCAAGTCTGGTGTAACGCGTTTTCACCATGGCCCAGGCCTCTCGTGCGCCTTCCCGGCAAGCAGATATCTTCCATAATCGAAAGCGGCGCCAAGCTCCCTTGAATAGCTTCACAAGCTCCTCCATACTTTCTGGAGGGGATGCAGATGGCCATAAAGCCTTGGCTAAACTCCACATCGCTTTTCGAGCTCGCTTGCGCACTTGTAATAGCTCTTGCAGCAGATCGCCTTGAGCTCTGGACATTTCCTCTTAGGGCCGGCCAGTCAGCATACCTCCAGACATAAATTAGTTAACTCATTTTTTACCACACTACACGAAGGTAATGAGGGAGTCCTGGATTAGGGCGTAATCGTACAGCCGGACTGTATACTTTGACCGGACTGTTGGACTATGAAGATACAAGATCGAAGACTTCATCCCGTGTCCGGGTGGGACTCTCCTTTGCGTGGAAGGCAAGCTTGGGAATTCAGATATGTAGATCTCCTTCTCTGTAACCGACTCTGTGTAACCCTAGCCCCCTCCGGTGTCTATATAAACCAGAGGGTTTAGTCCGTAGGACAACAACAATCATAATCATAGGCTAGCTTCTAGGGTTTAGCCTCTATGATCTCGTGGTAGATCAACTCTTGTAATACTCATATCATCAAGATCAATCAATCAGGAAGTAGGGTATTACCTCCATCGAGAGGGCCTGAACCTGGGTAAACATTGTGTCCCCCGCCTCCTGTTACCATCAACCTTAGACGCACAGTTCGGGACCCCCTACCCGAGATCCACCGGTTTTGACACCGACATTGGTGCTTTCATTGAGAGTTCCACTGTGCATCACGATAAAGGCTTGATGGCTCTTTCGATCATCAACAACGATGCGATCGAGGGTGAGGTTTTTCTCCCCAGACAGATCTTCGTATTCGGCGGCTTCGTACTGCGGGCCAACTCGCTTGGCCATCTGGAGAAGATCGAGAGCTACGCCCCTGGCCATCAGGTCAGGTTTGGAAGCTTGAACTATACTGCCAACATCCGTAGAGACTTGATCTTCGACGGATTCGAGCCCATGTCAGGTGTGCTACACAGTCACGACAAGCATGACTTAGTTCTGCCGTCGAACGGTGTTCGGGAGATCACACCTGTGGCTACTCCGGCCCCAAATCCGGAGCAGATCGTGCCGTCCGAGGACGGGTGGATGGACCCCGCCATGGAGGCCACACACTCAGTGGCGATAGAGCCAAATACTGACTTCACCTTCTATGAGACTTGTGTTACCGAACCCTTGGATTCGTCCCCGGCCACAGGCTCCGAACCGCTTGCGTCCATGCCTATCGAATCTGACTGGCACCGATCATGGAGTTTACCTCCGCGGATATCTTTCAGCACTCGCCCTTGGGCGACGTGCTAAATTCATTAAGGTCTCTATCCTTTTCAGGAGACCCTTGGCCGAACTATGTCCGGCTTGAGTGGGAAGCGAACGACGAAATTCATTCCCCACCCACCACCCACTTAATAGCCAATGTTGACGACTTAACTGGCATGCTTGATTTCGGCTCCGAGGACATCGACGGTAAGGACGGCGATGCAGGAGAAGAACAGGAACCACCGCCCATAGGGCGCTGGAGAGCCACCTCATCATATATTATATATACATGGTGGACACCCCCAAACAAAGCAATGCCAATAAGGCAACTAAGGATAATCCCCTCGAGAAGCAATCTAAGCACCGGCGTCATCGACGCCGCTCTAAGCCCCTCCATAGCAAAAGCAGCGATACCGGCACAAGAGACAATAACGCTGCGGACAGTGCCGAAGACGAAGACAATCCCCTCCAGCCAGGCTTCGAGCGGGAGGATGGGCAAGCGAGCCCTAAGGAACAGGCGACAGACGGAGAATCGGGGGATGACAATTACATGCCCCTCTCCGAAGACGAGGTGAGCCTCGGCAATGAAGAATTCATCGTGCCTAAGGATCCCGTCGAGCAGGAGCGCTTCAAGCGTCGGCTTATAGCCACAGCAAAAAGCCTAAAGAAAAAGCAGCAGCAGCTTCAAGCTGATCAAGATCTGCTAGCGGATAGATGGACCAAGGTCCTGGCAGCCGAGGAATACGAACCCGAGCGCCCAACCAAAAGTTACCCAAAGCGCAGGTTGCTACCCCAACTCGAGGAGGAAGCATTAAAGCCTACACTACCAGCGTATGATATGGCTGACCAGACACCTCGTGGCCAAGACAAAGCGGCATATCAGTCCGAAGTCTAGCCCGCACCCCATTACGAGTCAAACAAAAACACCAAGGCCTGGGGCTACACGCAGGACCTGCGAGACGTATTGGAAAACAAAACAGGACATACAAGATCAATCTACGGATCACGGCGGCGCGCCCCAATGCGTATCCGGCCGGGCCGAATACAGCAAACAAGACTCGTATGAACTGCGTCATGATATAGCCCGGCACAAAGGCGCCGCACACCCCCTATGCTTCACCGACAAAGTAATGGATCACGAATTCCGAGAAGGGTTTATACCCGTAAACGTTGAATCATATGATGGTACAACAGACCCCGCAGTATGGATTGAAGATTTCCTCCTCCACATCCACATGGCCCGCTGTGACGATCTACATGCCATCAAGTACCTCCCACCAGAACTCAAAGGACTGGCTCGGCATTTTCTAAATAGCCTGCCGGCAAAATCCATTGGAAGTAGGGAGAACTTGGAAGAGGCATTCCTTGACAACTTCCGGGGCACTTATGTGCGACCACCGGATGCTGGTGACTTGAGTCACATAACCCAACAGCTCGGGGAGTCAGCCAGGAAATTCTGGACTCGGTTCCTAACTAAAAAGAACCAATGTCGACTGTCCGGATGCCGAGGCCTTAGCGGCATTTAAGCATAACATCCGTGACGAGTGGCTCACCCGACACCTCGGCCAAGATAAGCCAAAGTCCATGGCCGCCCTCATGACACTCATGACCCGCTTTTGTGTGGGCGAGGACAGCTGGCTGGCTCGCAGCAACAACACATCAAGAAATCCTGGCAATTGAGATACCAGAGATAGCAAGGCAAGCCACTTCGCAACAGACACAAGCGCCGCAAAAACGGTGACAATGCCGAAGACACTGCAGTCAATGCCGGATTCAATGGCTCTAAATCCGGTCAGCAGAAAAATCCGTTCAAAAGAAGCAATCCGGGCCCGTCCAGTTTGGACCGCATACTCGATCGCTCGTGTCAAATTCACGGCACCCCCGATAAACCAGCCAACCACACCAACAGAGAATGCTGGGTGTTCAAAAAGGCCGGCAAGTTGAATGCCGAAAACAAGGAAAAGGGGCTGCATAGCGACGACGAGGAGGAGCCTCGGCCGCCGAACACAGGAGGACAGAAGAAATTTCATCGACAAGTGAAAACGGTGAACATGATATACGCAATCCATATTCCCAAGCGGGAATGGAAGAGTGCACTAAGGGACGTCTATGCGATCGAGCCAGCCGCCCCAAAGTTATACGCAATCCATGGTCTTCTTGTCCGATCACTTTCGATCGTAGGGACCACCCTACGAGTATACGTCTTGGCGGTTCTTCCGCATTGGTCCTTGACACCATCATCGACGGATTTCACCTCACTCGAGTCCTTATGGACAGTGGCAGCAGCCTGAACCTGCTCTATCAGGATACAGTGCGCAAAATGGGTATCGATCCCTCGAGGATCAAATCCACAAAAACCACCTTTAAAGGTGTCATACCAGGTGTAGACGCCTGTTGCACAGGCTCAATCACACTGGAAGTGGTCTTCGGATCCCCGAACAACTTCCGAAGCGAGGAGTTGATCTTCGATATCGTCCCCTTCTGCAATGGGTATCACACACTGCTCGGACGAACCACATTCGCCAGATTCAATGCGGTACCGCATTATGCATACCTAAAGCTCAAAATGCCAGGACCACACGGGGTTATAACCGTTAATGGAAACACAGAACGCTCGCTCCGTACGGAGGAGCACACTGCGGCGCTCGCAGCAGAAGTACAAAGCAGCCTTCTGAGGCAAACCACCAATTCGGCGATAAAGCCCCCGGCACCTTCAAGCAAGTCCGGAGTACCCTGCAACAGGATCGCCCGGCACGTTCTGAGCTCGCCTCGCAATTCGGCCTCCATCCAAGTCCCAATCAAGCGGCGAAATTTGCACCGTGCGTCCATAATTACGCACTCAAGATACCATGGGAATAAGTGGAGGCACGGCTATGACACGGCCCACAATGCGGCTCAACCGCCTCAGGACCCGTATATCTTTACCATTTTCTTCCTTTCAGGACCCTATTCTCTGAAGGCGCTCTCCGATACCCTGATTATCGGACCCATCACAGGAAGGAAACACCAAGGAAGCAAGAAGCTTTGACGTACAAGGGAATCCCAAGGTGGTCTCTGATAACGATCGCTATACCGGTTTTACATACCCACACGCAGCCTGCCCTTGGATAGGACATGTCAAATAGTCCTATTTTTCTTATTGCACTACTTTTATACGTACGCTTTGACGTATCATTTAAATAACAATGCACAGCGTTAGCTTATTATTGCATTTCTTCATCTTTTTTCCCTGTCTGCTTATTTATGACAAATTGCACCCGTACATTCTGGTACATCCAGTGCGCCAGGGGCTTCAATGTTCCCCATAACACGGCAAGAAAAGTCCGAACACTCTCGACAATGCGGCAGCCCGAACTTATAGAATTATATGCATCAGCTCCGAATCATGTCTTGGGTCAATAGTTGGGTTTCCCCGGCTCCCATGTTTTGGTACCTTATGTTCCACTATATCGGCTAAGGTAGCATTGGGAGAACTACTGCGATTGTGTCCCGGTTGTTCTGGACGAGCACCTCAGTAGAGAAAGCCGAAAACTAACTGCCATGATGCGGCGAGAGCTGGTCACTGTTCGAGAGGTCTCAAATCCTTAAAGATTTTTTCCGTTTCGGGCGAGGAATCGGCCTTGTCCGATTTAGGCGTATATAGCACCCCAAGTTCGGCCTTCCGAATACTAGAGGCTTCGCCAAAATTTAAAATTGTATACTTCTATGGCTAAGTGAGAGTGATAAAACTGTATAGTCCGATTGCCTTGTTCGCTGCGCTAAACACCTCCTTAAAGGACCAATTTTTTTGGATAAAGAGTGTTTAATATTTATCCCGAACACCTCAATACTAGTTACATGGGGGCAGAAGCCGATGACTGGCCAACTCTCAGATTTTATAAACGGCCGCACAGAAGGTAATATTTTAAATCGACAAGAATTATATAGCGCACATGAACTCGTTTCATATTACAGGATCACATGAGTACACTCATTCAAATATTACATCTTTAGCACATCCCTCCGCCACAAGTGTGACACCCCGAGACCATTGCGCCAGGTGTCTTCCATTTATTTGCTATTGTTGCCTTGTCATTTGTTTGCGTGTTGCATCTTGCCATGTCATCATCCACATTGCATCATCATGTTTTCGAAACTTGCATTCGTCCGGGTTCCCCCAGTTCCGTCTGTTGTCCGTTCTGAGCCCAGACACACTTGCACGCGCCCGCGGCACGTTCGAAATATTATTTTATAAGGGGCCGAAAAATGTTCTCGGAATGGGATGAATGTTGGCGTGCGGTGTTTTTTTGTTGTCAGTAGACCGCCTGCCAAATTTCATCGCATTCGGAGTTCGTTTGATAGCCCAACCGTTAAACTATAGCGGCAGTAGTAGCCGGTCTTTTCGTCGAACGTTTTTGGTCTCTGGAAACTGCTGCCGGTCCCTCTCTCTCTTCTCTCCTCTCAGCCTCGCCACAGCCCACCTAGTCTATCTACCTACCCCTCTTCGCATCCGGATCCGTCCGATGCGATCGCACGGTCCGAAAAACCCTCTTTGCACAGTGCACCGACCCCTCAAGTGCGCGTCCGAAACTTCCCCGGACCCGACCCGGGCAGTCGTCACCGTTGTCCGGATCATCCCCAAACATCTACAAAATGTCTTCGTTTTTTAATTGGGCTCCCTAACCTATTTATCCAGGACCGTATGATTTTTATCGGAGGGACGAGATAGCCCCTAACCTAACCAACTTGCTATATATAGATCAACCACTAGCCTATTTTGCGAAACCCTAAATTCTAGGACTTTTGTCCCTGCCGCCACCGCCACACTCATCTCCCACCTCGGGATCCTCCCCAATCCAAATCCTCCTTGTTTTCCTCTCCTGTCAGATCAAACCAGCGGCCCCGACCAGCTCCACCTTGCTTTCAGCGCCGCCCAACCAGATCGCTACCTCCTTCTCCTCTTGGCGAGCCACCACGCCCGCAGCCTCGCTGCCGCGAGCCTCTTGTCCCGACCGCGCAGGCCTCCTCATTCCTTTCCCGAGCAGGATCTCGCCGAGGCTCCAGCAGCCACCTCCATCCCGCGCAGGAGATCGCTCCCGAGCTCAGCTGCGTTCACGCCCGTCCTCGCGACCAGCTGCGTCGCCAGCGTCCACCTCCAGCAGGTTCGCCATGGGCGCCCGATGGAGCACTGCCGCCATGGCCTTCGGTTTGATGCTCCACCCGACAGCGCCTCGACGAGATCCTTGCCTACCCCGCGCCATGGACCCGCCCCCAGCCTTCCTTCCCCGCGCCGTTCCTCGTGCGCAGGAACTCCGCCTCCTCGCCAAATCCACGCCTCCACCTCTCCCCTGCGTCAAGGTCACCGCCCCTGCCGAAGCCCACGCCCCGCTGCATCATTGCCCGCGCCAGCCCTCCTCTGTTTCGCCATCGCCGTGGGCCGTTCCTCTGCTTCGTCACCGTCCAGGACCACCGCGAGCCGCCGCTGGATCCCTCCCTCCTCGACTCCAGCAAGCCTCGTCGGAGTCCAAGCCGTTGCCCCGCGCCAAGTTCCTCTTCGCTGCCCTTCTCCCTCCGCCTTGCCCACTCGCCGGAGCTCGTCTGCTGCTCTGCATCGTGCCCGCTGCACCCCTATCAATCTGCTCTGCTTCGCCTCTGCTCGAGCAGGACAACCCCGACCCGCGTCTCTTCTGTACAGGCACGAGCGTGTTGACCACGCTAGGCCTGCCTCGACCCGATCGAGCAAGCGGGCCGGCCTGCCCGGCCTCCTCCCTACCAACTGGGCCTCAGCCCACTAGGCGAGGCCACCCCCGGCGCCTACTGTCCTGTGCAGCCCGGTAGACCAGATTCGGCCCGGCTACATTTTTTTCCCTGCTGACGTTTTTCCTAATATCTAGTGCATTGCATAATTATAGAAGTATGCCATTTTCTTGCATTTCTCATAATTAAATAACCATGCATCAGAATTAATTAAACTTTATATGTAAAATGCTTAGAATTGCATCTAGTTTAATAATATGCCACTTTCATGCATGTTATAAATGTTTAAAATGTTGTTTGTTTAAATTTGCCTATTGCTATGCTAAAATGCTTTAATTCATAACAAATTAACCGTAGCTCCAAACTTAACAAACTTTATATGTATTTGGGGTAGAAAAATGCCTAGTTTAACATGATGCACTCTTCTTTGCATGTTTAACAACTCTAAAATTGTGTTTAGGGCAGAACAGTACTAAATCTAATAATGCTCATGAGGATTTTTCCGGACTTGTTGGTTGTTGTTCCGGCCTCATTTAAACTTGCCTAGATAGGTAGTTTTACTTTGCTTCACCTCTTGCCATGTTAATCAACATTTAATATAGTTGGGTACATAAATGAGATCAAACTAAATAACTTGAATGTGGTGTTCCGTCAATATGCAACTCGTTGCATATTGAGCTCCACTTAACTTGTAGTTTTGCTTGTGCACTTTGCCATGCCATGCTTCTTTAAAACCGGACATGCATCATACTTGGTTGTGCATCATGCCATGTTGATGTTTTGTTTGTTTACTATGTTGTTTGCTTCTTTCTGGTGTTGCTTCTTAGGGTTGGTTCCGTTAACGTCGCGTTTGTGAGGATCCATTCAACTTCGTCCGTTTGTCTTCTTCATGGACTCGTTCTTCTTCCTTGCGGGATCTCAGGCAAGATGACCATACCCTCGAAATCACTTCTATCTTTTCTTGCTAGTTGCTCGTTGTTTTGCTATGCCGCGATACCTACCACTTGCTATATCATGCCTCGCATTTTGCCATGTCAAGCCTCTAACCCACCTTGTCCTAGCAAACCGTTGTTTGGCTATGTTACCGCTTTGCTCAGACCCTCTTATAGCGTTGATAGTTGTAGGTGAAGATTGGAGTTTGTTTCATGTTGGAACATGTATATTTTGTTGGGATATCACAATATATCTTATTTAATTAATGCATCTATATACTTGGTAAAGGGTGGAAGGCTTGGCCTTATGCCTGGTGTTTTGTTCCACTCTTGCCACCCTAGTTTCCGTCATGCCTCTGTTATGTTCCTGGATTTTGCGTTCCTTACGCGGTTGGGTTATAATGGGAACCTCTTGACAGTTCGCCTTGAACAAAACTCCTCCAGCAAGGCCCAACCTTGGTTTTACCATTTGCCACCTAAGCCTTTTTCCCTTGGGTTCTGCAGACTCAAGGGTCATCTTTATTTAAACCCCTGGGCCAGGGCTCCTCTGAGTGTTGGTCCAAACTAGAGCCCCTTGTAGCGCCACCTCCTGGAAACTCGAGGGCTGATTTTAGTTGTACGGATTGCTTATCTGGTGTGCCCTGAGAACGAGATATGTGCAGCTCCTATCGGGATTTGTCGGCACATTCGGGTGGCTTTGCTGGACTTGTTTTACCATTGTCGAGATGTCTTGTAACCGGGATTCCGAGTCTGATTGGTTTGTCTTGGGAGAAGGAATATACTTGGTTGACCGTGAGAGCTTGTGATGGGCTAAGTTGGGACACCCCTACAGGGATTTGAACTTTCAAAAGCCGTGCCCGTGGTTATGGGCAGATGGGAATTTGTTAATGTCCGATTGTAGAAAACCTGAAACTCATCTTAATTAAAATGCATCAACCGCGTGTGTAGCGGTGATGGTCTCTTCTCGGCGGGGTCCGGGAAGTGAACACGGTGTTGGAGTTATGCTTGACATAAGTAGTCTTGGATCACTTCTTGATCATAGATTCTCGAACGTGCCTTGCCTTCTCTTCTCGCTCTCTTTTGCGTATGTTAGCCACCATATATGCTAATGCTTGCTGCAGCTCCACCTCATACCTTTTCCCTACCCATAAGCTTAAATAGTCTTGATCGCGAGGGTGTGAGATTGCTGAGTCCCCGTGACTCACAGTTTACTTCCAAAACCAGTTGCAGGTGCCGATGATACCATGCAGTTGACGCAACCGAGCCCAAGGAGGAGCTCGATGATGATCATGTTCGTTATGTTGTTCCGTTTATAGTTGATCAGTAGAGGAGCCCAGTCGGGGCGATCGGGGATCTGTAGCATTAGGGGTAGTCTTCTTTTATTTTGGTTCCGTAGTCGGACCTTGATTGTATCTGGATGATGTAATATTATATTCATGTATTGTGTGAAGTGGCGATTGTAAGCCAACTATGTATCCCTTTCCTTATTCATTACATGGGTTGTGTGAAGATTAACTCTCTTGCGACATTGCCTTCAATGCGGTTATGCTTCTAAGTCATGCTCCGACACGTGGGAGATATAGCCGCATCGAGGGTGTTATAACAAGGCGGGCACCCTTTAGGACACTATCATAATACTTTTCGGGGTGGCGATGCTCCTTGCCCTCCGGTGGCCCCTCCTGCACCAGCTTTTTGGCGTCCATCTTCGCCCAATGCACTTTCGCACGGGCAAAGGCCCTGCGCGCACCTTCAATGCCGACGGACTGCTTTATGACTTCAAACCGTGGGCAGGCATTCACAAGCCGCTTTACCAGGCCGAAGTAGCTGCTAGGCAGGGGCTCGCCAGGCCACATCCGGACTATGAGACCCTTCATGGCCAGTTCGGCCGCCTTGTGAAGCTTGACCAGTTACTTCAGCTGGTCTCTCAAGGGCATCAGATGTTCAGTCCCAGTATATTGAGACCAGAACAACTTTTCCGTCGAGCTCTATTCCTCGGCCCGGTAGAACTCCACGGCATCCGATACGCTACTGGGTAGATCTGCGAACGCTCCTGGAGAGCTCCGAATTCGGGTAAGTAAAAGGAAAGTTTCCTTCACATGCTTGCTTTGCATAATGAATGCCTTACCTGCCGCTATCTTCTTGGCTGCCTGAATCTCCTGGAGGGCCTTTTGATCTTCGGCCTTGGCATTTTGTGTGTTCTCCAGGGCCTTCAGAAGCTCGGACCCCTGCGTCTTAGAGTCACGCTCCAAGGACTAGTATTTTTTGACGACATCCTGGAGCTCTTGCTGAACTTCACCGACTCGGGCCTCTTGCTTCTCGTGCTCGATGTGCTCCTGGGCCGCTCTGTCTTCGGCCTCGGACAGCGCCTCCTTTAGGGCCGCCACTTCAGTCGTGGCCCCTAGCAAAATTTATGATGATCCTATGATCTAATAACCACTTTTTTCTTTATCAATATACAGACGGGGTATCACTTACCTTTGTTCTCTTCAAGATCCCTCTTGGTAAGGCCGAGCTCTTCCTTAGACCGCTCAAGGTCCCGCTTTAGTCCGGAGACCTCTGCTGTATGAGCGGTAGCAGCCAACAGCGAAGCCTGCTTATTCACATAGACATATTCTGATTAGACTCCTGTGATCGTTATTTGATCCTCTGTTCGGCCTTTCTTTGCGAACACCAAACAGAGCATCAGGGGCTACTGTCTATGCTGTGATATTTTCTCATAATTCGATTACTTACCTCAAAGCCTGTTAGGAGGCTGGCATAGGCTTCGGTCAATCCGCTTTTGGCGGACCGAACCTTCACGACCACCGCACTCATGATAGTGCGGTGCTCTTCGTAAATGGAAACGCTTCCAGCAAGTTGTCCGATGCCTCTGGATGGACAAAGGCCATTGGCACAGACGGCTCGCCCCACTTAGCGAGGGGTTTCCTGACAAAATCCGGAACCACTGGAGGGTCCAGCGCAGTATCCGGCTGGGGGCCAAACTTGCTGCGGCCCCCGTCATTAGAACCCACGGGAGTCTTACCCCCCATGCGCCCGGCATCTGGGATGTCGCCTCGGTCTGATGCCCTTTGAGACAACACCTCGATGTCGTCCGTGGGCCAGGGGGAGGTGGCTGTCGGGAGTGCATCACTGTTCATCACCGACTGGCCCAAAGACTCATCTGAAGAAGATACGTCAATATGGGCTTTGGATGGACTGCATGATCATGTTTGACATGATAAGAAGCAATAAAACAAAACATACTAGAACTATTATAGTATCCGGATACTTACGACTTCGCTAGGGGCTTGTCCCTGGGCAACCACTCCTCGTCGCTGTAAGCGGCTGTTGTGGAGTGGACCGGAAGGAGGGTCCTTCCCTTCTTGGACCCTTCGGCCTCCCCAGATGGGGCGGCCTTCCTTTTCTTGTCCTCCCCGGTTGGGGGGGAGAACTTTCTCTTCCTCCTCCTCGTTTTCGTGGGAGGAGTGCGCCTCGGTGTTCTCGGACGATGAGTCCGATACAACCTTGCACCGGAGACCTTTCCTGGTCCCCGCGGCCTTCTTCTTGGCCTTCTTCTCCGGCACCTCATAGGGCGCCGGAACCAGCATCTCCGCTAAGAGAGCCCTTGCTGGATCTTCGGGCAATGGGGCCGGACAATCGATCCGCTCCGCTGTCTCTACCCAGTCCTATTAAAATGGCGTGGAGGCTCAGATCCCTCACATGATTATACTAGGAAAAGGAACATCTTATGATATAAAGAGCTTACCGGATTGGCAGGGCGCTTTGCGCTGAGTCCGTGATCCTTGGTAAGGGGAGGAGGTACCTCGGTGGCCTTGAACAGCACCTTCCAGACGTCTTTGTGCGTCATGTCGAAAAGCTCTCGCAGCGTCTGGTGCTTGGCCGTGTCGAACTCCCACATATTGAATGCCCGTCTTTGACACGGAAGGATCCGGCGGAAGAGCATGACCTGGACCACATTGACAAGCTTGATTTTCTTGCTTATCATATTTTTAACACAGTTCTGGAGTCCGGTCAGCTCCACCAATGAACCCCGGAATAGGCCCTTCTCTTTCCAGGAGGTGAGCCGCGTGGGGATGCCTGATCGAAATTCGAGGGCCGCCACCCAGTTGGTGTCGTGCAGCTCGGTGATGTAGAACCACCCCGATTGCCACCCCTGCACGGTCTCCACATAGGCGCCTTCGAGCCAGGTGACATTGGGCATTTTGCCCACCATGGCGCCTCCGCACTCCGCTTGCTGGCCTACCACCACCTTCGGTTTCATGTTGAAGGTCTTCAGCCACAGGCCGAAATGGGGCTTGATGCGGAGGAAGGCCTCGCACACGACGATAAACGCCGCGATGTTGAGGATGAAATTGGGGGCCAGATCATGGAAGTCCAGCCCGTAGTAGAACATGAGCCCACGGACAAATGGGTGGAAGGGAAATCCCAGTCCGCGGATGAAGTGGGTGAGGAATACAACCCTCTCATGGGGTTCTGGAGTAGAGACAATATGCCCAGCGTCTGGGAGCTGGTGCGCGATGTTTGCGGCCAGGTATTCGGCTTCCCAGAGCTTTGTAATGTTCTCCTTCTTAACGAAGGAGACCATCCACTTGCCTCCCGCTCCGGACATGTTTGGAATGGCTTTGCGGAGAAGATGAGAACTTGGGCGCTGGAGCTCGAGTACGCAAGAATGGATGGGCAGGGGAAGAAGAAGGCATGGGTGAAAAAGAGGAATCCTTGTCCCTTTATAAAGGCGGTAGAAACTGTGTGCCTCCCTACTTGCCCCATAAAATCACTTATTCCCCAAGCGCCGCGATTGATGGCGCGGTTGGGTTACCCATATCCGTATTGATGAGAATCCCGTGATAAGGGGAACACGATCTCTGCTTCGAAAAGACATGCCAATAAAACCACCTCGCAACACGTGCAGTAGCAGGCAGGGAAAAACGGGTCGTAATGACCGGGCCACGGTGGGACGTCACTTTATGAAAGGTTGTCAGCAGATTAGATTTGTGGAATATTATACTCTCTACGGTGGTATGTGGAATTTGTTTTACAAAGCCGGACACAATCTTTGTGTTCAAAATCTTCAACAGAGTATTTGGAGAAAAACCCGCCTTGCAATGCCGAAGACAATCTGCGCGCTGGACTCATCATCATTGAAGCCTGGTTCAGGGGCTACTGAGGGAGTCCTGGATTAGGGGGTACTGGATAGCCGGACTATATACTTTGGCCGAACTGTTGGACTATGAAGATACAAGATCGAAGACTTCATCCCGTGTCCGGGTGGGACTCTCCTTTGCGTGGAAGGCAAGCTTGGCAATTCAGATATGTAGATCTCCTTCTCTATAACCGACTCTGTGTAACCCTAGCCCCCTCTGATGTCTATATAAACCGAAGGGTTTAGTCCATAGGACAACAACAATCATAATCATAGGCTAGCTTCTAGGGTTTAGCCTCTACGATCTCGTGGTAGATCAACTCTTGTAATACTCATATCGTCAAGATCAATCAAGGAGGAAGTAGGGTCTTACCTCCATCGAGAGGGCCCGAACCTGGGTAAACATTTTGTCCCCCACCTCCTGTTACCATCAACCTTAGGCGCACAGTTCAGGACCCCCTACCCGAGATCCGCCGGTTTTGACACCGACAGTAAGTTCAAAAGCATACTGAATATGTCACCCCGTAGCTTCATGTTCTCTTTTACGGCGTCCACTAGCTGGGCTCGCACGTCCTTTAACTGTTTACCCAGCAGGGTGTTGGAATCCTGCAGCTTGTTCTTGTCATCCCTGGTCCGTGTTGATGACCCACAAGTATAGGGGATCTATCGTATTCCTTTCGATAAGTAAGAGTGTCGAACCCAACGAGGAGTAAAAGGAAATGATAAGCAGTTTTCAGTAAGGTATTCTCTACAAGCACTAGAATTATTGGTAACATGTAGTTTTGTGATAAGGTAATTGGTAATGGGTACCAAGTAATAAAAGTAAATAAGGTGCAGCAAGATGGCCCAATCCTTTTTGTAGAAAAGGATAAGCCTGGACAAACTCTTATACTCCCTCCGTTCCTAAATATTTGTCTTTCTAGATATTTCAAATGGTCACCACATACGGATGTATATAGACATATTTTAGAGTGTAGATTCACTCATTTTGCTCCGTATATAGTCACCATCTGAAACCTCTAAAAAGACAAATATTTAGGAACGGAGGGAGTATAAAGGAAAGCGCTCCCTAGGACACATGGGAATTATCGTCAAGCTAGTTTTTATCACGCTCATATGATTTGCGTTCGGTACTTTGATAATTTGACATGTGGGTGGACCGGTTCTTGGGTACTTACCTTACTTGGATAAGCATCCCACTTATGATTAACCCCTCTTGCAAGCATCCGCAACTACAAAAGAAGTATTAAGGTAAACCTAACCATAACATGAAACATATGGATCCAAATCAGCCCCTTACGAAGCAACACATAAACTAGGGTTTTAGCTTCTGTCACTCTAGCAACCCATCATCTACTTATTACTTCCCAATGCCTTCCCCTAGGCCCAAACAATGGTGAAGTGTCATGTAGTCGATGTTCAAATGACACCACTTGAGGAGAGACAACATACATCTCATCAAAAATATCAAATGAATACCAAATCCACATGACTACATATAGCAAGACTTCTCCCGAGTCCTCAGGAACAAACATAACTGTCAGCGTCCTAGGAATGGGGGTCCCCAGACTTGCCTGCCTGCGGCCCACGGCGTGGCTCCACCAGCGGCCCTGTACGACCCATCTTCACCAGCAAACACTCTAGACCCTCACGAGGGGCCAAGCCTCGCGAGGCGGATGATGCAAGACCTCCTCGGGGGCGGCCTTACCAGGATGGCTCGTGAGGGGCGGAGAGATCAAGGCAAGGAGCACCTCGTGAAGTACTTGTGATGCAAGCCATGACGACCAAGGTAGGCGGGCACCAGGCGGGCGCCAACGCGCGTAGTGTCCTCGTTTCCCCTTTGGTGCTAAAGAAGCAAGCGCAGGCGCAGAGTCCCGAGGTGTCAAGCAAAGGTTTACATATCGGTGCAACGAGACCAAGGCCACCAGGACGGCAGGAGGGAGGTCACCGTGCAGCCCAGGACAACATCACCACCAGAGCCTTTGGCAGGCGAAGACCATCTTTCAATCGATGACCCAGGCACCAATCGACGACCCCGATAGCCGGGGCGAGCGCCCTCCTAAGACCACCCCTAAGAAGAAGAAGCAGTTGCGCCATGCAGGCCCTCAGGCAAGCGGCGCCTCATTAGGATAGGAACCCATGCGTAGGGAGCCTACCTCCATCGCATAGGAAAGCGTGCCCAGCCCCCCCTCTCGGCCAGGGCTCGGGGGCTCTCTTCTGGAGGGCCTCAGACTTTGCCAACATCACGAGGGAGGCGCTTGGGCACCACTTGGAGGTGTGCTTCACGGCACGTTTCCCTCAGGAGAACACACGGCAAGGATTGCCCACCGTTCAGGAGTTCATCACCAAGACCGCTCAGGAACTGCAAGACGCAAGGGCCATGCGCGGCGACCGCCGCTCACTAGGCGCATCTCCCCATCCAGCGCTAGGATGCCGGGCTACGCATCTGCATTGACGTCCCAGGGCTCAACCGGGCCGCTTCTCAGGAGCTTTTTTGACCTTCGCGCGTGGGAAGCTGCGAGGGCCCACCTCACAGCTATGTTCGCATGCCTTTTGGCCTGCCGAGCGTGGCGACCGCCTATCAACCCAACCTGTGGAGCCTCCTGGCGGCTCAGGAGGCCAGGCACCACGCTGTGCTAATGGAGATGAAGACGGTCCTCAAGGAACCCCCTGGACCCCCAGAGCCTCCCGAGGCTCAGGGCCCCGGTGGCTCATGAGGAGTAGCCCCTACACCGCATACCTTAAGCTGCCCCAACTCTCCTTCATCAACAGAACCAGGTGACATTTTCCAAGTTCATTCAGCTGGGAGCGCCCCCAGGGATGCACCATTCCCAGGCCGCATGGGTCCGTCCCTGTGGCATGTATCCCTTTTTATGCCTTTAGCTTACCTTGTTGGGGGTGCCCCTCGGGCTGCACCATCCCCAAGCCGCTCGGGCCTGACCCAATGGCATGCATCTTCCCTGCATTTACTTAAGCCTGCTGCTTCCATGCTTAATCTACCTGTGATTATTACCTGCTCGATCGCCACACACCATGGGAGCCACGCGCCGGCCGTCTTTCTTCAGGACCCTTTGCATGAGTAAGTTAAGCACGATGTCTGTGCTCGGGCCCATCCCTGCAGCGTCGATAAATACAGCGGCTGAGCTCTGTCTGGTGAGCCGGCACTGTTCACGTCACCTCCTGGGGCCGTTGGTGCTTATCTTTCTCACGCGATAACCTCAGGAGATTCGTTCGGCGCAGGTCGCCTGACCACCTCGCAGGACCAACACAGCAAACAAGAACCAAGACCAGGCACAACCCGCCTTGAGGTAGGGCCTCGTGAGTCCCGTGCCGGCTCACGAGTGCCCAGATACACCTCGTCTAGCCCTGCTGTGCAAGCCACGTGTCAGGGCGGGGCTGTACACGCCCCGGGGGCTCTCCGCGGTAGGGACTCCCCCACCCACGCACCGGTGGAAGCACCATGCTCCGCTCTGGCCGTCGACACTGCCGAGGAGCAGCTATGCCCATGCACAAGCGGAAGCACTATGCTCTGTGCTGGTGATAAATAACTGAGGGCAGCCTCATGGCCGTACCAACCTCAGGGAGCCCCAGAGCTTAGTGTCCGGCCTCACCGCAACGCCTCCCCTCGGGAGAGCCGCGCGAGGGGGCTGGGCATGGGGGCTGCACTCGGGTCACGCCCAAGCCTACGCCACCCTACCAGGTTCCTCAGACCTGGTCATCGCACGCCCCTCCCGACCCGAGCCTTGGCGAGGGAAAAGGTATGGAGAATGTTTGCACGTCAAGGGGGACTCCAAAGCATCGCGACTCATGAGCCTAACTTGTCACATAGCCCCTCACTCCTTGGTCCGTCCAGGTCTCCGGTCGACCCAACGGCAGTTGAGGTATGCGCGGGGCCGGGCTCTGTCGACGTAGAACATTAACCTATCCTTGCGTATCCTTCCTATAAGCTGTTTGCGCATCAAGGGGGACTCCTGAGCATCGCGACTCAGGAGCCTAACTGGTCACATAGCCCCTCACTCCTTGGTCTGTCCTGGTCTCTGGTCGGCCCAACGGCGGTTGAGGTATGCGCGGGGCCAAGCTCTGCCGACACAGAACACAAAGCAAATAGAAAGAATATCGCAAAATCTCAAAGCAAATATTACAAGACATATTGTTCCCACAATATCAAACACGAATTTAAACGCCTCCACGAGGCATGTTACATGTGATACGTCTCCAACGTATCTATAATTTTTTATTGTTCCATGCTATTATATTATCAACTTTGCATGTTTTATATGCATTTATATGCTATTTTATATGATTTTTTGGACTAACCTATTAACCTAGAGCCCCGTGCCAGTTTCTATTTTTCCTTGTTTTAGAGTATCGCAGAAAAGGAAAATCAAACGGAGTCCAATTGACCTGAAACTTCACAGAACTTATTTTTGGAACGGAAGCAATCCAGAAGACTTGGGCTGTACATAAGGGAAGCAACGAGGAAGGCATGAGGCAGGGGGCGTGCCCACCCCCCTGGGCGTGCCCTCCACCCTCGTGGGCCCCTCGTGGCTCCCCCGACACACTTCTTCCTCCCATATATACCCATATACCCTAAAAACTTCGGGGAGCACAATAGATCGGGAGTTCCGCCACCAGAAGCCTCCGTAGCCACCAAAAACCAATCTAGACCCCTTCCGGCACCCTGCCAGAGGGGGAATCCTTCTCTGGTGGCCATCTTCATCATCCCGGTGCTCTCCATGATGAGGAGGGAGTAGTTCTCCCTCGGGGCTGAGGGTATGTACCAGTAGCTATGTGTCTGATCTCTCTCTCTCTCCCTCTCTCTCTCTCTCGTGTTCTTGAGGTGATACGATCTTGATGTATTGCGAGCTTTGCTATTATAGTTGGATCTTATGATGTTTCTCCCCCTCTACTCTCTTGTAATGGATTGAGTTTTCCCTTTGAAGTTATCTTATCGGATTGAGTCTTTAAGGATTTGAGAACACTTGATGTATGTCTTGCGTGGGATAACCGTGGTGACAATGGGTTATTCTATTGATTCACTTGATGTATGTTTTGGTGATCAACTTGCGGGTTCCGCCCATGAACCTATGCATAGGGGTTGGCACACATTTTCGTCGTGATTCTCTGGTAGAAACTTTGGGGCACTCTTTGAGGTTCTATGTGTTGGTTGAATAGATGAATCTGAGATTGTGTGATGCATATCGTATAGTCATACCCACGGATACTTGAGGTGACATTGGAGTATCTAGGTGACATTAGGGTTTTGGTTGATTTGTGTCTTAAGGTGTTATTCTAGTACGAACTCTAGGGCTGTTTGTGACACTTATAGGAATAGCCCAACGGATTGATTAGAAAGAATAACTTTGAGGTGGTTTCGTACCCTACCATAATCTCTTCAATTGTTCTCCGCTATTAGTGACTTTGGAGTGACTCTTTGTTGCATGTTGAGGGATTGTTATATGATAAAACTATGTTATTATTGTTGAGAGGACTTTCACTAGTGAAAGTATGAACCCTAGGCCTTGTTTCCTATCATTGCAATACCATTTACGCTGACTTTTATCATTAGTTACCTTGCTGTTTTTATAATTTCAGATTACAAAAACCTTTATCTACCATCCATATACCACTTGTATCACCATCTCTTCGCCGAACTAGTGCACCCATACAATTTACCATTGTATTGGGTGTGTTGGGGACACAAGAGACTCTTTGTTATTTGGTTGCAGGGTTGCTTGAGAGAGACCATCTTCATCCTACGCCTCCTATGGATTGATAAACCTTAGGTCATCCACTTGAGGGAAATTTGCCACTGTCCTACAAACCTCTGCACTTGGAGGCCCAACAACGTCTACAAGAAGAAGGATGTGTAGTAGACATCAAGCTCTTTTCTGGCGCCGTTGCTGGGGAGGTGACTGATTGAAGGTATATCTTTAGATCTTGCAATCGAATCTTTTTGTTTCTTGTTTTAGCACTAGTTTAGTTTATAAAAGAAAAGTATAAAAAATGGAATTGAGTTTGCCTCATACGCTTCATCTTTTTAATATCTTTCGTGAGTATGATGGGAAGGACAATTGTGCCAAAGTGTTAGAAGAAGAATGCATTAAAATGTTTGCCACTAAATCTTTGAATGATGAGCATGATTGCAATGTTGTTAGTATGAACTCCTTGAATATCCATGGTACTGATACGTCTCCAACGTATCTATAATTTTTGATTGCTCCATGCTATATTATCTACTGTTTAGGACATTATTGGGCTTTATTTTCCACTTTTATATTATTTTTGGGACTAACCTATTAACCGGAGGCCCAGCCCAGAATTCCTGTTTTTTTTGCCTATTTTAGGGTTTCGAAGAAAAGGAATATCAAACAAAGTCCAAACGGAATAAAACCTTCGGGAACATGATTTTCTTACCAAACATGATCCAGGAGACTTGGACCCTACGTCAAGAAACAAAGGAGGAGGCCACGAGGTAGGGGGGCGCGCCTACCCCCCAGGCGCGCCCTCCACCCTCGTGGGCCCCCTGTTACTCCACCGACGTACTCCTTCCTCCTATATATACCTACGTACCCCAAAACGATCAGATACGGAGCCAAAACCCTAATTCCACTGCCGTAACTTCATGTATCCACGAGATCCCATCTTGGGGCCTATTCCACAGCTTCGCCGGAGGGTGTATCCATCACGGAGGGCTTCTACATCAACACCATAGCCTCTCCGATGAAGTGTGAGTAGTTTACCTCAGACCTTCGGGTCCATAATTATTAGCTAGATGGCTTCTTCTCTCTTTTTGGATCTCAATACAATGTTCTCCCCCTCTCTTGTGGAGATCTTTTTGATGTAATCTTCTTTTTGCGGTGTGTTTGTTGAGACCGATGAATTGTGGGTTTATGCTCAAGTCTATATATGAACAATATTTGAATCTTCTCTGAATTCTTTTAAGTATGATTGGTTATCTTTGCAAGTCTCTTCGAATTATCAGTTTGGTTTGGCCTACTAGATTGATCTTTCTTGCAATGGGAGAAGTGCTTAGCTTTGTGTTCTATCTTGCGGTGTCCTTTCCCAGTGACAATAGGGGCAGCAAGGCATGTATTGTATTGTTGCCATCAAGGATAACAAGATGGGGTTTTCATCATATTGCATGAATTTATCCCTCTACATCATGTCATCTTGCTTAAGGCGTTACTCTCTTTTCATGAACTTAATACTCTAGATGCATGCTGGATAGAGGTCGATGAGTGGAGTAATAGTACTAGATGCAGGCAGGAGTCAGTCTACTTGTCTCGGACGTGATGCCTATATACATGATCATACCTAGATATTCTCATAACTATGCTCAATTCTGTCAATTTCTCAACAGTAATTCGTTCACCCACCGTAAAATACTTATGCTCTTGAGAGAAGCCACTAGTGATACCTATGGCCCCCGGGTCTATCTTCATCATATTAATCTTCCAATACTTAGTTATTTCCTTTGCTTTTTTACTTTGATTTTATTTTACTTTGCATATTTATCATAAAAATACCAAAAATATTATCTTATCATATCTATGAGATCTCACTCTCGTAAGTGACCATGAAGGGATTGACAACCCCTAATCACGTTGGTTGCGAGGAGTTATTTGCTTTGTGCAGGTACTAGGGGACGCGTACGCAACCTCCTACTGGATTGATACCTTGGTTCTCAAAAACTGAGGGAAATACTTACGCTACTTTGCTGTATCATCCTTTCCTCTTTGGGGAAATCCAACACAATGCTCAAGAGGTAGCAAGAAGAATTTCTGGCACCGTTGCCAGGAAGGTTCTTGCAAGTCAAGATTTGACTTCGGACAACGAGCCATTTCTGGCGCCGATTCTACGCAAAAGTCAACATACCAAGCACCCATCACAATCCTTATCTCCTGCATTACATTATTTGCCATTTGCCTCTCATTTTCCTCTCCCCCCACTTCACCCTTGCCGTTTTATTTGCCCTCTCTCTCTATCCTCCCTCTCTTTCTCTCTTTGCCTCTTTTTGCCTGCTTGCTTTTTGTTTGCTTGTGTGTTGGATTGCCTGCTTGTCTCGATGGCTCTTCCTCGATTTGGTGATCTTCACCTTAAAAGGTTAGAAGAAATTGAAAACAATGTTAGGATTTTTATGGTCTTGCAATTTGAGCATAATAGTTTCTTTAGAAACAAGCTTAAGGACCAAAAAAGGTTTATGAGTTTTATGAATAAAGAGCTTGATGATATGTCTAAAGAATTTGATGGTTTAAGATCCCAAATTAATTGACTGCTGAAATTTTGGATAAGCAGGCTACCTTAGTTAATAGGATGGCCGCTAAACC